>NC_045436.1:133167621-133244008 GCF_002776525.5 Piliocolobus tephrosceles
AAAAAAAAAAAAAAAAAAAAAAAAAAAAAGTCTATTGTCACCTAAGCTCATCTATTTGCTCTCTTGGCTCTGAAGGGGCTGAGATAAGTTTTCCAATTCTTAAACTTCTAAGTGTCTCACTCCATTTAAGAAGCTGCCGATGGTTCATTGCCTACTTTATGGCATTCATTCATTCATCCATTATTTATTGATCCACCATTCAGTGCAAGATCCTGGGCTCACTACTGTGAAGAAAACAAATATAAATAGTACATTTCTGATCCTGACTTTCAGGAAGCTTCTGGGCCAGCAGCAAAAACATACATTGAAACAACAAAGCATTACAGAAATACATAGAAAATAGGTATTTATTAGCAATATATAGTACATGGGAACCCAGAAAGGGAATAATCAATTCTACCTGGAGAATCTCTGAGATGGTTTCATAATGAGGTGAAACTTAATTTGGGTCTTAGAAGATGAGTTGTATTTTGATAGTTGAAGAATGGGGAGAAGGGACATCTAGATATAAGAAATGGAATGAACTTAAAACTAAGGCTTGAAAATGCATGGTATCTTCTGCTATGGTCAGTTGAGGCTGGAACATGGGGCATATACACAGATTTAAGGTGTTAAGATAGGAAAGGTAGGCTGGTGTTGGACTTTGGAAGGCATTTAATTCCAAGGGCAATGAAACATAATTCTCCACACAAGGGAGAGCCATTGAAGTTTTCTGAGGAGGGCAGTCGCCTGAATGAGTTATGTTTTACAAACATCATTCTGGCTGCACTGTAAAGAATGGGTGAAGTTGTGGGCAGAAAAAGCCAGTAAGAAGCTTATCCAAACAAGAGATAAGGAAAAGGAGACTCAAGACTATTTTATCAAATCCTGAGCCACTTATAATTTTTTTTTCTGCTAAATTTGGGGATAGTCCAATTGCAGGGTAAGCCCTTCTCTACTCTTTAAAACATGTGACCATGCAGATTCACTGTCTATATAGATAGGAGCAAGTATAGTAAACATGCATGTTATAGAAGAGAAAAAAGACTATTCTAACAACCTAATCAACTTGATTCTTTCTTTTTTTTATTTGTATAAATTTAAGAGTCACAATTGCAGTTTTGTTACATGGATATATTGCTTAGTGGTTGAGTCTGGGCTTTTAGTGTAACATCACCTGCATAATGCACATAATAACCATTAAATAATTTTTCATCCCTCACCCCACTCTCACCCTCCTCCCCTTTCCTTTACTTTAGAAAACGATGATTTCCAGAAATACTTAAAGAATGAGGGCAACAATTTAATTTTTAAAAAGCAGACATAAGAAGGGCATTTATAAACTCCGTTAGACTGTTAGTATCAACGAGGCATTTATGGCACAGCTAGAGTTTGCAAGGCCTATCTGGAAGAAAAAAGACCTCACAAGCCCCAGTTAAGTTTGAAGAACCAGACATCGTCTCAGAAGAAAACAACCAAGGATACCACGCCCTACACATGATAAGGGGTTTTGATAAGAAAATGCTCCAGGAGAGTTGTTTTCCTCAATCCTTTTTTTTTTCTTTTAAATAAGAAGAATTCTGTTAGCTTTATTAACCCTGATGACTTCAAAAACTCAAGGCAGGAAGCCAAAGGCAGAAGAGGAGGTTGAATATTTTCAGAGGACTCGTTCGGAAGTTCACAGTGGCCATATCCAAGGACTTAAGTCTTTGTTGTTATATAAAATTGGATACGAACATTCTTTAGTAATGTGTATCTTATTCAATTAAATTCAACTTTTTTTTTTGTGGTGTATCTATTATGTGCAAGCCACTGTTCTAGAGTAAAAAGATGAACAAGAAATTAACTTGGCTTTTTCCTATAAATGGGAGAGCAGAGATATTTACTTCCACATCTTTTTTGAATAGAAACCTTCTCATTGTCTGATGAAATAAAAATCATGGAGGGATGATGTGAAGTGAAATAATGGTAGCGAGTTATTTTATTTCTATTATTATTATTTTTCTATTTTGCTGTCAGAGACTTGGCTGAATTTTTGTTCTGATCACTCTGTAAAGTTTATTTTTCTCATCTGAAATATGGGGGTAATAACTACAAATGTGAATGTGCCCAGTCCAGGCCCCTGGGACTCAATAAATTAGGTTTATTTTCTCTCCTAGTGGATCAGATTCTTTAGCATCACAACTTTCTCAAATGAGTTTATTATTTCTTTTGAGGTACCATGGCACTATTCCGTTTTTTTTTTTTTTTTTGAGACGGAGTCTCGCTCTGTTGCTCAGGTTGGAGTGCAGTAGTTCAATCTCGGCTCACTGCAAGCTCCGCCTCCTGGGTTCACGCCATTCTCCTGCCTCAGCCTCCCGAGTAGCTGGTACTACAGGCACCCACCACCACGCCCGTCTAATTTTTGTATTTTTTTTTTCGGTAAAGATGGGGTTTCACCATGTTAGCCAGGATGGTCTCGATCTCCTGACCTCATGATCCTCCCGCCTTGGCCTCCCAAAACGCTGGGATTACAGGCGTGAGCCACTGCACCCGGCCTGTTTTTCTGTTTTCTTTGGTCTTTTTTCTCTTCCCCTGTTGATGGTTTCTCTTCCCTTTTTACCTTCCCCAGCTGACTTCTGGTTTATCCTTTCCTCTACTTCCTAATACTAAATGTCTGTCTGTTTTGATTCAAATAGGAAATTGACGTTTCCATTTTAAGACCGTTGTGTTTATCATATAAATTCTTAGGTTCCCAATTCTAAACTACAAGTGAATGCAATGTTTCATATTAATTTCAAGAAACATGGTGGTATCTTTTATTTTATTTAGTCTTGTCATCTCCCATTCTTCCTGGAGAGGTGACCTAGTGAAGAAAGGTCCATCCCTTTGTCTGCTGGAGATAAGAATTGCCCTAGTAAACTTTATAAATGGATTAATCTGTGTTTGATTATTGTTACAGGATAATTGGCCAGGCTAACTTTCGCCATGGCACCTCCCTGTCCATTTTTCCACTGTGCTCACGCCCAGTACTCACAGGTGGCCAGATATCAGATCTGCTATTCTGAGCAAAACTGAGCTCTGGAATAAATGTCGGAAGGCAATTCCAATGAAGTTGTTTCATTTCTGCCCTTCAAGAGCACATGTTCTCCGCTTTGGAGAGGTGAACTGGTCTCAGTGGGATTTACAGTGAATCTCTGGGAACCTCTCATCTATTTGTCTTGCTTTACATGGAAGACAATAGCATTCATTTTTTCATTCATACCATATGTCTACTTTGAGCCTCTGTGCCAAGATCTGTGCTAGGTACTCTATGTTGAACACTGCCTGGTAGCACAACACAGTTTTACAGTTGAGGAACCAGGTTCAGAGAGGGTGATGATGTTCCCATGAGCAGTTCTCTCAGAGTCAAGCCCAGTTTCTTATGACTTTTGTTCCTTCTCCCATTTTTGAACACCTGCTGTGCGCTAGCCTCTGTGCTAGGCATGTTCACGCTTAATTTATCGACATTAGAAATAAAGATTATTAACCCATTTTACAGATGAGGACCCTGGAATATGGGCTTGAATTCTGGTACTGAAGAGAATAGTTTTGAAAAAAAGTAGAAGGTAAGATTAGGAAGGCAGAATGAAGATCGGGTTATGGAAAGACTTAAATACTAAATGAAGGAGTATAGACTGTATCTGAGAGGTCATTGTAAACCCTGTAGGTTTTTGTTTTTATTTTCCAGGAGAAATCATACTGTTCAGACAAAAGCAGCTTAGGTTATTACAAAAATAAGTGAATATGTGAAAATGTTTTCAGTTTTTCACGTAAGGAAAACTTCTTAAAGGCATCACTATATTTAAATAATAATAAAACAGAATAAAACAGTATTTTGGTGAGATTTATGAGTCAAATAAATGAGAAGCTGGCTATATGGATTTGTGATAATTAAAGTCACAGCAAAAACAACGATGCTAGTTTTTGACTCAAATACTGACTCAATATAAAAGGAAAATGTATCAGCTCCAAGGAAGGCCCCCCTTAGGGAGGATTCAGTAGAACCAAGGTCAAGGATACCTACAAAGTCATAGCTGTAAATGATGGAAAAGCCTTATATAATTGGGATTTTACTTTAATCTCAAGTCATTTTCACCGATTTGGACACTGTGAGTTCCACATTCCCGGAAGTTTACTTTTGATTTTCTATGAAAAAAAGACTGCCAAATAATTTAATAGTCTGAAAAAGATGTTGTGGAGACATTTAAAGTGCTTGGGAGCACAAATCGTAATTGAGTGCCTCCATGTGTTTCAGAAAAACACCTTATATATAATTTATATACTCTCTACAGATGACTCTTTTTTTTTTTGAGACAGAGTCTCACTCTGTTGCCCAGGCTGGAGTGCAGTGGCATGATCTCGGCTCACTGCAACCTCTACCTACCTGGTTCAAGAGATTCTTGTGCCTCAGCCTCTCAAGTAGCTGGGATTACAGTCATGCACAACTATGCCCGGCTAATTTTTAGTAAAGATGGAGTCTTGCCATGTTGGCCAGGCTGGTCTTGAACTCCTGTCCTCAAGTGATCTGCCTGCCTCAGCCTCCCAAAATGCTGGAATTATAGGTGTGAGTCTCAGTGTCCAGCCTACAGATGATTTTTATTATCTGCAAAACTTTCCTAAGGACATCTACGAAGCTTCATTTTATTAGTTTGGTTTTAGCATACATTTTAAGGTAAATTTATGTATATGAAATCTTTCAAAATATTCTCAATTAGTAACAAAGTAGTAGATTTTTATATGTATGTATATAAACTTCAAATATATGTATATTTTAGTATATTATACCAAGTAAATTAGATACATTTCAAAGATGAAAGAAGGTTATAAGAGCAAAGCACATTCATATGCATAAATTGGCAGTCATTACTTGATTTTTAAACTTGCCACCTGCTTCATTTATTTGCAATTAGTATCTGCTGATTAGAACTAGAAACTTCCTTTTGCTAATATAGTTCAGAATATTTTGAAAGATAAAACCTCAGAATCTTATTTCATTAAAGTCATTGAGCACAATTATATATTACATATGAGAATAGTTAAATTAAATTTGACATAAGAACTAGGGGATTATGTGACTCATGCTGAAAATATCATAAAGAAAGCAGTATAGAATATACAGCTGATTTCAATATTCACTTTTTTTTCCCCTGTAAAACTTTATGTCTATATATTTAGGGTGGAAAGGGAATCTGAAGCTATTATCCTACATAAATCAAAGCTCTCCATTATGCATTACCTTCCATTTTCTTTGTAGTTCAGCTAGAAGTAGTTTTTCTTTTTCGCCCATAATTTCTAGACATTTATGTAAATTCTCAATTCACATCTCATGGATGCTTACAGTCTTTTCCTTTTGAAGGTGTTCTCAGACTAGCTCTGGTGTTCTCACGAGTAAAGAGCATGTGTTTTACATACTTTGTATCTCTTCAGGTATCTGGTACAGTGTTCTGTACACAATAAAAACTTTTTTTTTTTTTTTTTTTTTTTTTAAGTGGAGTCACCCTCTGTCGCCCAGGCTAGAGTGCAGTGACGCGATCTCGGCTCACTGCAACCTCCGCCTCCTGGGTTCAAGCGATTTTTCTGCCTCAGCCTTCTGAGTAGCTGGGATTATAGGTTTGGGCCACCATGCCTGGCTAATTTTTGTTTTTTTTTTTTTTTAGTAGAGACGGGGTTTCACCAGGCTGATACCCAACTCCTGACCTCAAGTGATCTGCCCGCCTCCGCCTCCAAGAGTGCCGGGATTACAGGCATGAGCCACCGCGCCCGGCCACACTAAAAACTTAATGGAAGTTTTTAAATGATGGTGCTGTTAGGATTGATGGTGATGAATGATAGCGATGGTGCTACACTGGGCCATATAGCACTTTCAGATTACCAAAAACATAATGGCATCCATTGCACTATGAAGCCAGGCAGTGGACTATTTAAAAATGGTTATAGCTTAAATGTAGCTTGTATCTTTTTAAGCGTATAGGGTAAGAGTGTAGAGACTCTGGAGCTAGAGTGCCTAAATTAAAAATTTTTGCTATTCCATTTATTAATTCTGAAACCTTGTGCAAGTACTTTAATTGCTCCATGCCTCGATTTCCTCATCTGTAAAATGGAGGCAGTAGTAGTATCTACTTTTAAGGGCTGTTATACAGATTAAATGGTTGGCAGTTATATAATGGACTTAGAAGGGTTTCTGCTACACAGTAAATAGTTGATAAATGGAGCTATTATTCTTATTATTAAATAAAGTTTTAAAATAAAAAGTACATGCTCATTATAGAAAATTTAAGAAGTACAAAAACAGGGGCCGGGCGCGGTGGCTCAAGCCTGTAATCCCAGCACTTTGGGAGGCCGAGACGGGCGGATCACAAGGTCAGGAGTTTGAGACCATCCTGGCTAACATGGTGAAACCCCGTCTCTACTGAAAAATACAAAAAAAAAACTAGTCGGGCGAGGTGGCGGGCGCCTGTAGTCCCAGCTACTCAGGAGGCTGAGGCAGGAGAATGGCGTGAACCCGGGAGGCGGAGCTTGCAGTGAGCTGAGATCCGGCCACTGCACTCCAGCCCGGGGCGACAGAGCAAGACTCTGTCTCAAAAAAAAAAAAAAAAAAAAAGAAGTACAAAAACAGAAAAAAAGAATATCACCCAGTGTTCCATCTTCCAGAGCAACCACTTGTTAATATTTTGATATATTTACCTTTATTGTTTTCACAGCTTTTAAAATAAACAATTTTAAAAATTCATTTAAATTGTGTTTTAAGCTGCTTTTGTTTTTGTAGGAAAAGAAAACTGAATTAGTTCACTTCAACATCCACTGATCTCTTTTTATGACAGTTGAGTGATGCTGGCAGGTCGTATCTCAACTCTGTAATAACATCTATCTCGGTTTTCTATTCTGCAACTTACTGTTGAGCATGTTTTGTAGTTGAGGATTTGTCCAAAATATATACGACTGTCCTTGCCATTTCCAAGCAGTCTTCAGAGAAGTTATATCTTTGAATATAACTTTTATTATTTTTGGTCCCAAAGTGAGGATTCATGATTACTGTATCTAATGACTTGGACATTCTCTTAAATTATGAGCACGTATCACAGTAGACTGTGACAACATTTACTAAGTCAAACTCTTCCACATTCCTATTAAACATTTTCAATGCATCTTCATCTACGTCCAATACAATCACAACCCTGCTCCTACCGTGGTAGCTGGGATGCTGAGCAACCTACCACCATGTTCTAGATCTGCAAACACTTTAATTTCAATGTCATCCCATGTGGAGTGGATTGTATAGAGCACACAGGCTTAAATATACACCCTGGCCGGGTTCTATTCTAGAAGTAACCTGGCTATTTGAATCCATCCATTTATTGCAGCTGACACTGTAGGCCTTTAAGCCTTAATTTCTTCATTTTTTAAAAAAGTGTGGGCTCACAGGGTTTAATGGTGCACCTTTGCTAGGGCTGAAACTGTTTTCATATTTTATAATGGTTTAATAATTGTATATCTTAAGCTATCCAACTTAGTAGTGTAGTCTTAGAATTGATAAGATATGCAGTTGACAAATTTTGGTAAAAACATTTGGCAATCATAAAAATAACATTCAGACTGGAAACATGGAAAAACGTTTAAGATAGTGTTAAGTGAAAAAGGCAGAATGTAAAATTAACATGTGTATGCTATGTGTACAATTATGTAAAATTAAATGTGCAAAATAAAGTTACTATTAGTGGGGTAGGATTGTGTATAATTTATTATAATTATTATTATTAGCCCTATTATTAATGTTGTTATTGTTATTTTAACCTTCCTACGTCAAATTTATTTTTAAAAATGTGGTGCCTAGTTGAGTCGTAATTGTTCCATGGCTGATGACAGTGTGAACTCTGCTATCCCCGCGTACCATGGGCCTGGAAGGAAGATGTGAAGAACTGCAAAGGTGCTATGCACTTGGTACAGCCTTGTACTCACAAGCTTAGTGTTGGGTTAGTTTGAGCAAATGGAGCTATGGTGGTATATATCCTGAGGTTGTGCGGTTCAGTAATATCAGTTAGATGTGGTGTCGTGGCACCCGGTGACTAGCATTCCATTGGCAGGAAAGGGTTGAATGTGTGTTGAGGGGAAGGAGGAAGAGGAAAAGATACAGGTAGGGTCAAAAGGAAGAGGTGGAGGATGCAAGATCTAAGACAAGAGACATTCAGGAGGGCAAGTTTCCTTGAACCATAAAGTGTAGCAAACATTTAGACAGCTATGAATATACTGTTTTAAAATACAAATATCTATATTTCCTTTGCCACCATTTCTTGCTATTTAAATAAAAAGGAGTATTTCAGCTAGAGATTAAATGCCATCTCCACTGGCAAGCCTGAGGGGTGAGTGGCATAGTGACTTGGCAGGGGAGATTGAGGACGACATTTGTAAAACCTGTAAAAATGTCACAGGACAAATAACCATTTAAACTGCCAAAGGTTTTCTTAATGAAGCAGCCAGATTATTACTCTGTGCATCCTGCCCTGCCAATGGTAACTTGACCCTGGCCCAGGTGAGTAACAATATTTGCCAGGTTTCAATGAATTCCAAGAGCAGTAATTTCACTAACTGATTTTGAGAGAAGGAGACTGGAGGTACAGGCTGGTGAAAAGCCTTAAGTTGTTCAGAAACATTTATTTGTTGGAATCATTTTAGAAGCATCTCTTAAAATGGAAGGCTGAGGTGCCTCTATTTCACAGAATGACTGCCTGCTGCCAGATCCGAATTTTCCCCATAAGACCTCTCTTGTTGAGGAGGGTAGCAATAGCAAGTAACTTGGAAGCATGGAACTTTTCTCAATTAGAAAGAAACCCTTATTTAAAACCAAAAGGACATTTTAATTTAATTTTACCTCTTGGGTAAAAGAAAATAATAGTAATATATATTTTCCTTTCCACACTGTTTTTATGAAACTTTATCTCTGGGAGTTTTACTTTACTTCCAGCCCAGGGAGGGTTATGGTTTCAGGGTTGCAGAGAGGGCTTCTGTTGGATGTACTTGCTGAAACTGTCTGGAGCCTGTGTTTTATTAAAAGCGACATTAAAAAACAGAAAATAGTCCCTGCAAAAGGAGTAGAAAGTAGTTCATGCCATGGCACTTGCAGAAATATAAGAGCAGTGAAAAATTTAGTACTCAGAAGCAAAAACAGGAAGGACAAGAAATTCACTTTCAGGGAGAGCTGGAGGACTTTGGAGGACTTCCTCCGTAATCCTATCTTCTCTCCCCGTATTTGTGTAACTAATCCCCACCATCTGCGCAAACAGATCAAGGGACACGCATCTTTGGGGTGTTTCTCTGGGAGATGGTGTCTATCTCTGTGTTGACGTGGATGACTGGCACTAATTGATTCCACCTTACAAGGCTGAATGGGATAGTTAACGAGTGCAGTTTCCTTAGCGCATTTCAATATGAAGCTGCACAAAATTACAGAAAAAAAAAAAGAGTGTAACTTTGAAGGTTTTCTGGCTTGCTAAATTTTCCAGCAGTTTAATGATTGACTAAATACATATTAGCAAGTTTAAAACCCAGGAACACTGGGCAGATAGACCTAACCGGGCTTTTGAGCAACTCAGTGGGGACTGGGGAATGTAGACAGCTGATATGAATATTCCACCACACTTTGGATGACTACTGAAGTGTTGGCAGGGCTGGGGTAAGCATGAGTCATCCCTGGACTTGGTCCAGAAGAGAGGTGATAGATTTCCTTTGAGTAAACATGACATTCCTAAGCCCCTGTCCTACCATGCTCTATGAATGCATTTACTCTTCTACTTGTATGTAATATCAACATTTAATTGTAATTATAATCCATATATTGGGTGTGTGGAGTAAGACAACATAGGGACCTGTGTTTCAGGAGCTCAAGTGTGGTTGTGGAATGGGCACATACAAAAATGAACAATAAAAAAGCAAAACTGACTGTGTGCATGCGTAGACTCATGCCTGTAATTCCAGCACTTTGGGAGACCACGGTGGGAGAATTGCTTGACATCAGGAGTTTGAGACCAGCCTGGGAATTATAGTGAGAACCCCATGTTTCCAAAAAAAAAAAAAAAAAAAAGAAGCCAGGCATGGCTGCATGCACCTGTAGTCCCAGCTAATCAGAAGGCTGAGGCAGGGGGATGGCTTGAGCCCAGTAGTTCACGGCTGCAGTGAGCTATGATGGCACCACTGTATTCCAGCCTAGGCGAAAGAATGAGATATCATCTCAAAAAAAAAAAAAAAAAAAAAAAGCATAACTATTAGAATAATTCAGATACTTAGAAAGTGGTAAAACCACTTTGGAAAACGTTTAGCAGTATGTGCTAACATAAAACATACATCAGTCCTGTGACCCAGCAGTTCCTCTTCTGGATATACCCCCAACAGAACTCAGTGCACATGTTCACAAAAAAGAGATTTACGGGAATGTGCATAGCAGCTTTATTCATAATAATCTTCAAATGGGAACAACACAAATGTCTATTCACAGGAGAATAGAAAACTAAATTGTGGCATATTCATCAAATGGAATACTACACAAAAGAGCACATACTGTATAATTCCATTTATATAAAGCCTAAAAACAGGCAAATTAATCTATCGTGATGGAAGTTATAATAGTGGTTACCTTTAGGTGCCCAAGTATTGATTACAAGTCTGGTGAGATGCTGGGAGTGTTTTATATCTTGATCTGGGTGGTGGTTACATATGAAAATTAATCAAGCTCTAGCACTTAAGATTTGTACCTTTTACAATATGTAAGACATATTTTCATAAAATAATTGTATACAATGATTACATTAAAAATGAAATAAACTGGCTCAATTCAGTGGGAGTGTCTATAGTCCCAGCTACTTGGGAGGCTGAGGTGGGAGGATGGCTTGAGTCCAGGAGTTCTGGGATGTAGTGCACTATGCTGATTGGGTGTCCACACTAAGTTCAGCATTGATATGGTGACCTCTGGGGAGCGGGGGACCACCAGGTTGCCTAAGGAGAGGTGAACTGGCCCAGGTCAGAAATAGAGCAGGTCAAAACTCTTCTGTTCATCAGTAGTGGGATTGAGCCTGTGAATAACCACTGTGCTCCAGACTAGGCAATATAGCAAGACTCCATCTCTAAAAAAAAAGTAAAATAAAATAAAATAAAATAGTGATACGGTAACTCTGATGAAGTAACCATAGATTTTTTTCTGGGAGAATGAGATACATACACGAGGGACATCTGACCTAATGTGCTGAAGGGGTTTGAGCCATCTGGTCAAGATTTGGAGGATTTGGACATGAGTCAAGAGGCAGTCTAAAGAGTTGTTTGGGGCCAAAAGTAGGACAGTGGGAAGGGAGAGAGACAGAAGTAAGGGCTTTTCAGAGGTAGAATGAGTAAGAGTCTCAAGTGATTGAAACTGTGTGTGTGTGTGTGTGTGTGTGTGTGTGGAGGGTGGGATAGAGGAAAGGTTGAGGATAAAGACAATGGCTCTACGTGTTCTTCTTTGGGTGACTGGGTTGCTGATGTTGCTAATAGAGAAGGTTGAAGGAAGAACACATTTGGAACCTTCTTAAATCACATGATCAGTTGGCTTGACTTGGCAGCAGTCAGAACCAGCATTTACATTAACTAACAGCACTTCATACATGACTTCAATTCTGGTTGATTTTGTTTTACAAATACAATCTTACAGCATAGAGCCCTTATGCTATGTCTGTTTGATGTAGATCCTATGTAGATCTTTTTCAGTGCCCTGAAGAGAAGTTTCAAAATGTTTAATTGTGATGATATTTATACATTTATATATTTTGGCATATTCTGCACTTGAATCTTCTTTTACAAACTCAGATTTACTCTGGAGTATTGTTAATTTTGTGAAGAAATGCTAATGCAAATTTCCAAGCTGTGATTACAGTCTTCTATCAAATTCAGGAGGCTAGGTACAACGGTATGTATAGGGGCATAGGTTAGCTCTTATCTGCTTAAATTTGCTGGGGGTTGCTGTAATTCATCTTACTGTTTATGTCCATTTTGAGTTATTGTAGTTGAGTGCTATGGTAACTTAGGGTGATGTTCACCCAGAGGAGTTTTGGACCCAATAAAAGTCTCTTAGAGATGGAAGGTAGCTTGTCCTCTGCTTGTTTACCGCTTCCTGACAAAACTGTTATCTCCCTTTTGTTTAAAAGTTAATTAATGTGTTTTGGGTATACATTCCTTTTCATTTCCTCAGTGTTCAGTGTTAAGCTGACTGGATGTTATCTGGTTGTCAGGGAGAGTTTACGGTGGGCTGTGGATGCTGTCTGTGCCCCCCCCGCATCAGCCCAGGTCTACAGGCTGAATAAGCCATCTTATTTCCTAGACTGGGTCAAAGTAACTGATATGGCTCATCCTCCTGCCTTTCCTGCCCTGGGGGCAGGGTAAGAATGGCTGACAGAGAGCTTCCGGTTTCCTGTTTGCCTCTAGGAGAGCACAATTCTAAATGACCCCACTTTTCTGCCTTGGAAAGGCAATTGTCCTCTGCTCTAAATCAACCCTCATGGGAAGTCACCTGCAATTCTTTTCTTCATAATGCCTTGCCTTCTAGAGATAACAGTTAAGAATTCCTTACTGTGCTGCTTGTTAGATGAAAAAATGAAAATAGTAAAATTGCTGATGAATTACAGCTATTACTGTAGCTATTTTGAGGAAGACTTTTAGAAATTAAAATATTAATGAATACTTTGAGTATGTAAAAGATCATGTCTTTAATTTGGAAATCCTTATAATAAATTTTTGATTTACAGTTTTAAAAGTAACAGAAATAATTTTTCTAGGTCAATCTGTTAAATTTGTGAATTTGAACAGATTAATTTTATGCCTCATAAAATCAGTGAGGATTTTCAGTTAAGCATTGATTTTGTGAAATGTGTAAGAAGATTACCAAATTCACATTTAGAGCCAGACATTTAACTGTGATGTGACCCTTAACCTGAGATTCCAGACTCTCCATGCTCTGACGCTGCATGTTCTCTGTGTTCTGTGTTCTGATGCTCTTTGAAACTCTCTGTCCCTGTGAAATCTATAGACTCACAGACCTCTGACCTTGCTCTGTCATTTTCCCAAACTGTAGGGCAGTGATTCTCAAACTTTAGTGTGTATCAGAATCACCTGGAGGGCTTGTTACAATGCAGATTGCTGGGCCTCACCACAGCTTCTGATTCAGTAGATATGGCATGAGGTCTGAGAACTTCCATTTCTAAGGAATGACCAAGTTATGCAGATTCAGCTGGTCCAGGGACCACACTTTAAGGATCACTGCATGAGACCTTTGCTTGAAACATTTGTGGTAAGCAGAATAATGGCCCTCCTGATATGCCTACATCTCAATCCCCAGAACGTGTGTATATGTTATCTAATATGGGAAAAGGAACATTGCAGATGTGATTGAGTGAAGGATCTTGAGATGGGGAGATTATTCTGTATTATGTGGATAGGCCCAGTATAATCACAAGGGTTCTTATGAGAGGGAAATCTGTGGCTCAAAGGCAGGAAAAGGAGATGTGATGACAGTAGCAGTGGTTGGAGTGATGCACTTTGAAGATGAAGGAAGGGGTCATAAACCAAGAAATTCAGGCAGTCTTGAGAAGATGGAAAAGACAAAGAAATGAATTCTCTCTGGGAGCCTCCAAAAAGAGCACAGCTCTACCAACGCATTGATTTTAGCACCATGAGATTGATTTCAGTTTCTGACTTCCAGAGGTATAAGATAATAAATTTCTGTTTTTTTAAGCTGATAAATGTGTAGTAGTTTCTTATAGAAACCACAGGAAACTAATACAATATCCCACCCCATACTGTAGTCGATCTGAACCTTATCCACTTTAGCTCAAATTTTAATAGAAGTCTACTTCACCCTGCATCTTCATGTTTACTCAGTGATCTCAGTCCCAAACTGCCTATCCTCTGGGAATTCCTGATGCATTTATTATCTTGACCAGTTACATAGATTGAAAGGATCTCATTCATTTAACGGTTTGTTAATATTGTAAACACCAAGCTATAATTTTTTGCTCATGAAGAGCTCCTAATTTATTGGAGGAGGCAGATGTTCAGGATGACCTTAATAATATATATCACATACATGAATATGTCAAAAAACTACATATGGTTTACGTGTATCATATATCATATACCTAATATAACATATACTACCTTAGAGTATGATCATTCATTTATGTTTTTCTATGAAGAAATTGTAAACTTCTGGTGAGGGGGGATAATTTCTAATACTCCTAATTTCTTGAATATAATAATGTGTCTTCTTTTGAGTTATGTTAATTATTTTTAAAAGCCTGGTAGAAAAATTATTCTTTTCTTATGTTAGGATCACATAAACCATCATTCACAAGTACATTTTATTTAATAAAGTCTTTCAAACCTTTGGGTCCATAGTGGAAGACAGCAGAGAGATAAGATAAAGATCTTTTTTTTTAAGTTTTTTTTTTTTAATTTTTAAATTTTTATTTTTACTATACTTTAAGTTCTAGGGTACATGTGCACAACGTGCAGGTTTGTTACATTTGTATACATGTGCCATGTTGGTGTGCTGCACCCATTAACTTGTCATTTACATAAAGTATGTCTCCTAATGCTTTCCCTCCCCTCTCTTCCCACCCTACCACAGGCCCCGGTGTGGGACGTTCCCCATCCTGTGTCCAAGTGTTCTCATTGTTCAATTCCCACCTATGAGTCAGAACATGTGATGTTTGGTTTTCTGTCCTTGCAATAGTTTGCTCAGAATGACAGTTTCCAGCTTCATCCGTGTCCCTGCAAAGGACAAGAACTCATCTTTTTAATGGCTGCATAGTATTCCATGGTATATATGTGCCACATTTTCTTTATCCAGTCTATCACTGATGGACATTTGGGTTGGTTCCAAGTCTTTGCTATTGTGAATAGTGCTGCAATAAACATACATGTGCATGTATCTTTATAGTAGTATGGTTAATAATCCTTTATAGTAGTATGGTTAATAATCCCAGTAGTAATGGGATTGCTGGGTCAAATGGTAATACTGGTTCTAGATCCTTGAGGAATCACTACACTGTCTTCCACAACGGTTGAACTAATTTACACTCCCACCAATAGTGTAAAAGCATTCCTATTTCTCCACATTCTCTCCAACATCTGTTGTTTCCTGACTTTTTAATGATTGTAGAATGGTGATTATTAAAAAGTCTGGAAACAACAGATGCTGGAGAAGATGTGCAGAAATAGGCATGCTTTTACACTGTTGCTGGGAGTATAAATTAGTTCAACCATTGTGGAAGAGAATGTGGCAATTTCTCAAAGATGTAGAACAAGAAATACCATTTGACTCAGCAATCCCATTACTGGGTATATACCCAAAGAATTATAAATCATTCTACTATAAAGACACATGCACAGGTATGTTTACTGCAGCACTATTCACAATAGCAAACACTTGGAACCAACCCAAATGCCCATCAATGATAGACAAGATAAAGAAAAGGTGGCACATATACACCATGGAATACTATGCAGCCATAAAAAGAATGAGTTCATGTCCTTTGCAGGGACATGGATGAAGCTGGAAGCCATCATTCTCAGCAAACTAACACAGGAAAAGAAAACCAGACACTGCATGTTCTCACTCATCAATGTGAACTGAACAATGAGAATACATGGACTAAGGGAGGGGAACATCATACCTGGACCTGTCAGGGGGTGGGGACAAGGGGAGGGAGAGCATTAGGACAAATACCTAATGCCTGCGGGACTTAAAACCTAGATTATGGGTTGGTAGGTGCAGCAAAGCACCAAAAATACCTGTGTGACAAACCTGCATGTTCTGCACATGTATCCCAGAACTTAAAGTAAAACAAACAAACAGGGCCGGGCGCGGTGGCTCAAGCCTGTAATCCCAGCACTTTGGGAGGCCGAGACGGGCGGATCACGAGGTCAGGAGATCGAGACCATCCTGGCTAACACGGTGAAACCCCGTCTCTACTAAAAAATACAAAAAACTAGCCGGGCGAGGTGGCGGGCGCCTGTAGTCCCAGCTACTCGGAGGCTGAGGCAGGAGAATGGCATAAACCTGGGAGGCGGAGCTTGCAGTGAGCTGAGAACCGGCCACTGCACTCCAGCCCGGGCGACAGAGGGAGACTCCGTCTGAAAAAAAAAAACAAAACAAAACAAAACAAAGCTGTAGGAACAGATATACTCTAAAATGTCATAGATAAATGAAAATGGAATTCAAAAATCTTTAAGTAGCCCTTAAGAAGATGAGAAAAAAAATACAGAGGAACAAAAAATATTTTAAAAAACACAGAAAACAAAAACTAAAATGGAAGACTGAGCCCTGTCAGATCAATAGTTCCATTAAATGTAAATGATCTGAATACACCAATTAAAAGTGATAGCAGAATGGATTAATAAGCATGTTTCAACTATATGTTGTTGACCAGAAATTCACTTCAAATACAATGATATAGGCAGGTTAAAAGTAGAAAGATGGAAAAAAGTGTATTATGAATGGTGACTAAAGGAAATCAGAAGTATCTATATTAATATCAGATAAAATAGATTTCAGAACATCAGCAGACAAGGACATTATATAATGATAAAAGGGTCAGTCCACCAAGAAGATATAGCAATTGTAAATGTGTCTGAAGAAAACAATAAAACTGCAAAATATATGAAGCAAAACCTAATAGAAATGAAAAGAGCAAATGACAAGTTCACAATTACAGTTTGAGAATTCAACACTCTCTCAACAACTAATACAACAATTGCACAGCAAATCATCAAGAATATAGAAGAAATCAACACTATTAGCCAACAAGATGTACTCAACATTTATAGAACACTCTAACAATAGCAGGATGCATATGCTTTACAAATGTCTGCAAAACATTACTTAGACCATATATTTGATCATTTTTTTAAAAAAATGCAACAAATTAAAAGAAATGCAATCATATGGTGTATGTTATCTTACCACAATAGAATCAAACTGGAAACCAATAACATAAAGATAACAGGAAAACCTCCAAACACTTCGAAACTTAGCACCATATATCTAAAAAATAATCCATGGGTCAAAGAGGAAGTCTCAGAGGAAATCAAAACTGAACTGAATGGAAATGAAAACACAACATATCAAAATTTGTGGGACATAAACTAAAGAAGTGCTAGGAGGGAAATATATAGCACTAAATGTACATATTAGAATAAAGAAAATATCTCACATCAATATACTAAGCTTCTACCTTTAAAAAACTAGGAGTAGTAGTGCAAAAATAAATCCAAAGCAAGAAGGAAAAATATAATAAAGATAATATTAGAAATCAATGAAATTGAATATAGAAAAATGATAAAGAAAATCAACAAAACAAAGAGTTGGTGCTTTGAAAAGATCAATAAAATTAACAAACCTCTAGCAAGACTGACAGACAGAAAAGATGGAAGACACAAATTGCCAATATAAGTATTAGAAATGATAAAGGAATAATATCACTACAGACCCTGCAGATGCTAAAGAAATAATAAAAGGATACTACTCAAAACGCTACACACATGTTTAACAACTTAAACAAAATGCATCAATCCCTTGTAAAACACAAACTATCACAATTCACACAATAAGAAAGAGATGATTTGAATAGCCATATTACTATTTAAGGAAACTGAGTTCACAAATCCTGGAAATCCCAACACTCCCACCTCTCCAGGCACAGATGGTTTCACTGGAGAATTCTACAAGACATTTAAAGAATTAAGAGCAATTCTACACAATCTCTTCCAGCAAAATATAAGAAGGGAATATTTTTCAATTCATTTTATAAAGCTCTGATATCTGACATCAAAATGAGAAAAAGACAGTACATTAAAAGAAAACCATAGGCCAGTATCTTCCATGGATAAATGTAAAAATTCTCAACAAAATATTAGCAAATAGAATTCAGAAATACATTAAAAAATTTGTACATCATGACCAAGTGAGGTTTATTCCAGTGATATAATCTGGTTCAATATTTTAAAATTCATCAGTGTAATCTACCATATTACAAGTTAAGGATAAAAGTTTACATGATCATATCAACCAATAGAGAAAAAGCATTTGACAAAATTCAACACATTTGTGTTAAACACTTTCCTAAAAAAATAAGAATAGAGAGAGACTTTCTTGATAACAAAACTTATGTACAATATGTATGTGATGAAAACTACACAATACTGATGAAAGAAATCAAAGAAAATTTAAATAAAAGGATAGAAATAACATGCTCATGGATCAGAAGACTGAATATGGTAAAGATGCCAATTTTCCCAAATTGACATAATGGCTTAAAGAAATTCCTAGCAAAACCCCAAGATTGTTCTGTAGATAAAAGACTATTTTAAAATTTATATAGAAAGGCAAAAAGCATTAGAATAACCAAAATAATTTTTCACAAAGAAGAATAAAGTAGAAGGCTCAGTCTACCCAATTTCAAGGCATTACATAGCTACAATAATAAAGATTGAGAGGTATTGGATAGGAATAGACACATAACTCAAGGGAACAGAACAGCAAACCCATAAACAGACCCACAAATACGTCCAATTTGTTTTTGACAAAAGTGCAAAACAGTTCAATGAAAGATAAATAGCCTTTTTAAGAAATAATGTTTGATAAATTGGATATACAGAGACAAAAAAAAGAAGAAAATACCTTCACTGAAGTCTAATATGTTACATAAAAATTAACTTAAAATGGATCATAGACTTACACATAAAATATAACACTATAAAACTTCAAAACAAAAAGTTAGGATGAACCTTTGGGATCTACAGTTACTCTAAGAGGGACGTGGGCTATAATCCCAAAAGACTCAATCCAGAATGCCATGATCCTGAATGCTGAAATCCCTGAAGATTAAAATTTATAAAGTCTAAAATACCCAAAATCACAATCCTGAAAGATCAAAATCCTAAAAATATAATTCTGGAAAAAATAATTTTAAAAATTCTTTAAAATATATTTATTTACATTTTTAAAGGGGGATTTATTTGAGAAATATTTAAAAACACAACAGAACACTTCATAGGTCACTTTACACAATAATAACATGCATGTTTTGCAAACATATACACTCAGCATACTAAAAAGACAGTTGCACATATATAACAGTTATGAGCAGATAGAATATATTCATAAAGTAATCACTTATATAACTGTGGTCATGTGAAATACTGTGGCAGACAAAAAAAAAAAAAAAAAAAAGAAAGAAAAAGAAAAACAGAAGAAAAGTCTCTCCCAGCTCTGAGAGAGAGATCAGTTCACCTTCTGTATTTGTTATCTTCAGCCCCCTTGCTGATTGAGTAGTGCTTGCCGAGGTTGAGGGCGGATCTTCCTCACCTAGTCCACTGAGACTCACACACTAATCTCTTCTGGAAACACACCCAAAATATGCTTTACCAAGTGTATAGGTGATTCTTAGTCCAGTCAAGTTGGCAACTAAAATTAAGGCCATGAATTCACCCCTTGTCAGTTTGGCACTCAATTGCATCTCCTCAAACCATGACTTCCAAATAAAGACAATAACAAAGTAATCGTTCTGCATAACATAATGCAACTAAAATGATGCAACTATCCTGCAGACAATCTAAAATGCACTAACTGTGATTTTCAGGATTTAAAATTTTAGGGATTTTAGATGTTAGAGGTTTCGACTTTTGGAATTTTGATTTTTAGAGATTTCAACATTCAGGATTATGGCATTCAAAACTGAGTCTTTTGGGATTACAATTGGCATCTCGCAAAGAGTTCTTAGACTTAACACAAAAAGCATGAGCCATGAAAGAAAAAAGTGATAAATCGGACTTTATAAAAATTAAAAATGTTTGTTCTATAAAAGATCCTGTTAAGAGCATGAAAAGAGTAGCTACAGACCAGGAAAAAATGTTTGCAAATCACGAATTTATTAAAAAAAAAAAAAAAAAAAAAAAAAAAAAACTTGAATCTGGACTATATAAAGAACCTCCAAACTCAACAGTAAACAAAAAAAAATTTTAATCCACTATTCAAGAGACACTTCACTTAAAAATATACATAGATGGCACTAAATACATGAAAAGATGTTCACCATAGAAAATTACGCTGAGTGGAAAAAGACAATTCCAAAATGTTAGACACTATATAGTTCCATTTATATAACATTCTTGAAATGACGCCGGGCGCGGTGGCTCAAGCCTGTAATTCCAGCACTTTGGGAGGCCGAGACGGGCGGATCACGACGTCAGGAGTTCGAGACCATCCTGGCTAACACGGTGAAACCCCGTCTCTACTAAAAAATACAAAAAGCTAGCCGGGCGAGGTGGCTGGCTCCTGTAGTCCCAGCTACTCGGGAGGCTGAGGCAGGAGAATGGCGTAAACCCGGGAGGCGGAGCTTGCAGTGAGCTGAGATCCGGCCACTGCACTCCAGCCCTGGCGACAGAGCGAGACTCCATCTCAAAAAAAAAAAAAAAAAAAAAAAGACAAAATTATAGAAATGTGGAACAGATTAGTGACTGCCAAGAGTTAATGAGGAAATGGAGGCAGGAGGGAATCAGTTGTAGCACTAAAAAGGCAACATGAGGAATTTTTGTGCTGATGGAAATCTTCTATATCTCGACTGTATTAATGTCAATATCTGATAATAATATTGTGCTATGATTTTGCTAGATATTATCATTGGGAGAAACTGGGTAAAGCATACACAGAATCATTAATATTATTATTATTATTTTGAGACAGAGTCTCACTCTGTTGCCCAGGCTGGAGTACAGTGGCATGATCTCAGCTCAATGCAACCTCTGCCTCCTGGGTTCAAACAATTCTTCCGCCTCAGCCTCCTGAGTAGCTGGGACTACAGGCACCTGCCACCACACTGGGCTAATTTTTGTATTTTTAGTAGAGATGGACTTTCACCATATTGGCCAGGCTGGTCTCAAACTCCTCACCTTGTGATCTGCCTGCCTCGGCCTCCCAAAGTGCTGGGATTACAGGTGTGAGCCACCACATCCGGCCCAGAATCATTCCATATTATTTCTTACAGCTGTATGTGAATCTACAATGATCTCAAAATAAAAAGTTCAGTTAAAAATGTTTTTAAGTAAATAAATAAAGAGAATTGAAGAAAAACAAAAGAAGCTATCACAGATTAAATGTAGTTTCTGCTAACTATACTATATGGTTCCTACTCTATTTTCAAACTACTTAAACTTTTTTCTTCAGGATAACACTACAAAGCACAGTAAAAGGAAGATTTTGGAAGAGAGTTTCAGACTAATTGGTTAATTGTAACATGAAGAAAGTTGAAAGTTATAGTAGGATAGGATATAGACAAAGGTGAGAAAAAATATTCCACAAAGTCAGTGGAAGGGGGGACACCTCACTTCACCGGTTACATTTGGCCAGTGAGCCTACAAGGCCTGTGAGGGATAGTTATCACAGACCAAAAAAAACAGAAAACAAATATTTTCAATTAAGAGATTAAAATGGAGACAGAACAGAGAAACCAAATTTCAGATTGGCATGTGATTTTCAGAGTCTTTTCTATTCTTGGCCTTTACACTCTGTTGAAGATTATGATTTTGTGATTTGAACATCTCAGTTAATTCTCAAGATTATGGCAGACAAAAGTAACTGGCTCCAACTTCAGAAAACTTGTTGCTTTCAAATAAATATTTAAAATTTTTTACAGTCAGCCTGGGAGAAAAAAATACTGTTGGTCTATGTGATGGTTAATACTGTGTGTGAACTTGTTTGGATTGAATGATGCAAAGTATTGATCCTGGATGTGTCTGTGAGGGTGTTGCCAAAGGAGATTAACATTTGAGTCAGTGGGCTGGGAAAGGCAGACCCACCTTTAATCCAGGTGGGCACCATCTAATTAGCTACCAGTGCAGCTAAATTATAAAGCAGACAGAAAAAAATGTAAAAAGACTGGACTGGCCTAGCCTCCCAGCCTACATCTTTCTCTCACCCTGGATGCTTCCTGCCTGTGAACACTGGACTCCAAGTTCTTCAGTTTTGGGGCTGGGACTGCTCCTTGCTCCTCAGCTTGCAGGTGGCCTATTGTGGGACCTTGTGATCATGTGAGTTAATACTTAATAAATTCCCCTTTATATACAGATCTATCCTATTAGTTCGGTCCCTCTAGAGAACCCTGACTAATACAGTCTGTTTTATAAAAAAGTCACCAACTCTTTCCCAGTAATCTCATTTCAAATGTGAGACATCTGAAAAAGTGTAGCTTAAACAGCTTATAAATCCTTCATCACAAAGAAAGGTGACTTATTTATTTATTCATGAGTTTTGGTAGTTTAACATGATTTCCCTTAGGCCATTGGTCCAGTATTCTTTCACATCACAATTCATGTAGTGGGATTTTCTCTGGGAATCCAAACAAAAGCTGTTAACAACAGCATCTACAAATTGTTTCCAACAAACTTCATGAAAAATTATTACTAAAAAAAGCAAATATTTTCCTTAAAAGCAACAAAAATGTTCCCTGTCATAAATAATACAGTTAAGAACTCAGCCATAGTAGGAAGACAAGATAAATGGAAAAAGGAAAAGAATATTCAGTGATGTTATTTTGAGTTTATAGAGATGAGACAGCCTAGCATACAACAGTTTAATTCCTAACCTTAATGTAATCTCTGAATAAAGCAAATAATTTTAATCAATCTTTGTTTGCTTTAGGCTTTGTCAGAATTGTATTTCTGTTTCATTTTATGATGTTTAACAAGTCTGATTTTTCTATTTCAAATGAATTTTAAAATAAGTACCTGAGTCTTAGTCTTAAAATAATTGTTCTATAAATGCTATCTATGATATTGTATGTGTTTTTAATACCTTACTTCATTTGTCATATATGTGGATCAGTTTAGATTTCTTACATGAATAAAGCATTTAATATCAATGAGGAGAAATTTCTTTTCATGTGGTAGTACCAGATAAACCTGAAAGACTCTGTTGGCCTGATTCATGGTCATTGATTATAACCGATACTAAAGAACCCAGAGTTCCATGTCCCTTCACACATTTTAAAATAAATAGAGACTAATGAACAGGTGAAGAGAATGGAATCCACTTGGCCTTCTTCAGTGCATGGCTATTGTATGAGTAAAAAGAAAAGTCAGCCACGATTCAGGTAATTTTTTAAATGTCATTTTCTCAGTTAGTGTTATTTGGGACTGTATGTAACCAAAAAATCTAGTGAAAAACATATAAAAAGTACAAATCTTCTTGTCTCCCACATAAAAGAAGTCCAAAGATAAGCAGTTTAAAGCTGGTGTGGAAGTACTACAGATATCATAGATCCTGATTTCTTACAACTTTCTGCTCCACTGTCCCTTGCACATGACTTTCATGGCTGTACTAATCAGAGATCTCCAGAGAAACTGAACCAATAGGATGTGTGTCACACACAGTGGGCAAAGAGGGTGGGGCAGAGGACAGACTGATTTATTTTGAGAAATTGGCTCACTTGATTCCAAAAGCTGGTAAGTTCAAAATCTGCAGGGTAAGCCAGTGGGCTGTAAAGAGGGTGGGGCAGAGGACAGACTGATTTATTTTGAGAAATTGGCTCACTTGATTCCAAAAGCTGGTAAGTTCAAAATCTGCAGGGTAAGCCAGTGGGCTGTAGACCCAGGGAAGAGCTGACATTGCAGCTTAAGTCCAAAGGCAGACTGCTGGCAGAATTCTCTCTTCCTCAAGGAACGTTCCTCAAGGAACATCTTTTTTCTCTCAAGAATTTCAACTGATTAGATAGGGCCAAATCATAACCAAAGCAGACTGTAGGTGGTAATCTGCTTTACTCAAATTCTACTAATTAAAATGTTAATCTCATCTTTTAAAAATACCTTAACAGCAACATCTAGACTAGTGTTTAACCAAATATTTGGGTAATATGACTTAGCCAAGTTGACACATAAAATTGACTATCACAATGGCCCAATACACCAATATAGCTGCTGAAAACTTGGCCATCATGCCTATTTCAAGAATCAGGAAGAAGGTAGTGGGCAGAGATAAAGGGTGTATGACAGTGTCTATTTCTCTCCTGAGGAATTTTCCTGAAAATCCTAATTGACAACTTCTGCTTACATCTCAGTGGACACTTCTTATTGTCAAATAGCCTGAAAATTGCAATATTTTAGTTAGGTAAATTAACTGTCTGCCAAAGTAACTAATCCTGATAAACCAAGCCCCAGAGAAAATCTTTATATTTATCCTGCTTGGGGTCCATAGCACTTTTTGTAGATGTGGCTTCATATATTTTCATCAATTTCAGAATTCTTGGTCATTATTTAAATGTTGCTTTGCATTATTCTTTCTTTCCTCTCCTAATCTAATCACACACATTAGGTCTTTTTATTATGTCCCTGTGTCTATTATATTCTCTTTTATATTTTGCATACTTTCCTCTCAATGCTTCAGTTTGGATATTTTCTTTTGATCTCTCTTCCATTTCCTTAATCTTATCCTTGGCTCTGTCTAATGTGCTCTTAAATCATCTATGGAGTTCTTCATTTCAATAATTGTAAAATTTAGTTGTAAAACTACTATTTAAGACTGGTGCACAAGACGACCAAACAGGAGCAGCTCCAGCCTCTAGCTCCCAGTGTGAGTGACACAGAAGACGGGTGATTTCTGCATTTTCAACTGAGGTACCGGGTTCATCTCACTGGACAGTGCCGGACAATTGGTGCTGGTCAGCTGGTGCAGCCTGACCAGTGAGAGCTGAAGCAGGGCGAGGCATCGCCTCACCTGGGAAGTGCAAGGGGGAAGGGAATCCCATTTCCTAGCCAAGGGAAACTGAGACACACAACACCTGGAAAATCGGGTAACTCCCACCCTAATACAGCGCTTTACCAAGGGTCTTAGCAAACGGTACACCAGGGGATTATACCCCACACCTGGCCCGGAGGGTCCCACACCCATGGAGGCTCCATTATTGCTAGCACAGCAGTCAGAGATCTAACGGCAAGGTGGCAGCGAGGCTGGGGGAGGGGTGCCTGCCATTGCTGAGGCTTAAGTAGGTAAACAAAGCCACCAGGAAGCTCGAACTGTGTGGAGCTCACAGCAGCTCAAGGAGGTCAGCCTGCCTTTGTAGACTCCTCCTCTGGGGACAGGGCATAGCTAAACAAAAAGCAGCAGAAACCTCAGCAGAGATAAGTGCCCCTGTCTGATAGCTTTGAATAGAGCAGTGGATCTCCCAGCATGGAGGTTGAGATCTGAGAATGGACAGACTGCCTGCTTAAGTGGGTCCCTGAACTCTGAGTAGCTTAACTGGGAGACATCTCCCACTAGGTGCAGACCTAAACCTCACACCTCATACAGTGGGGTACACCCCTAAGACGAAGCTTCCAGAGCAAGAATCAGACAGCAACACTCGCTGTGCAGAAATATTCTATCTTTGTAGCCTCCGCTGCTGATACCCAGGCAAACAGGGTCTGGAGTGGACCTCAAGCAAATTCCAACAGACCTACAGCTGAGGGTCCTGACTGTTAGAAGGAAAACTAACAAACAGAAAGGACACCCACACCAAAACACTATCCATACATCACCATCATCAAAGACCAAAGGCAGATAAAACTACAAAGATGGGGGAAAAGCAGTGCAGAAAAGCTGGAAATTCAAAAAATCAGAGCACATCTTCCCCTCCAAAGGAACACAGCTCATTGCCAGCAATGGAACAAAGCTGAATGGAGAATGACTTTGACGAGTTGAGAGAAGAAGAATTCAGTCAATCAAACTTAGAACTAAAGGAGGAACTATGTAACCAGTGCAAAGAAACTAAAAACCTTGAAAAAAGAATGGATGTTCTCACTCATAGTTGGGAGTTGAACAGCAAGAACACATGGACACAGGGTGGGGAACATCACACATTGGGCCTGTCAGGGTGTGGGGGGCTGGGAGAGGGATAGCTTTAGGAGAAATATCTAATGTAAATGACGAGTTGATGGGTACAGCAAACCAACATGGCACATGTATACCTATGTAACGAACCTGCACGTTGTGCACATGTAACCTAGAACTTAAAGTCTAATAATAATTTAAAAAATCACCATTCTAACTGGCGTGAGATGGTATCTCATTGTGATTTTGATTTGCATTTCTCTAATGACCAGTCATGATGAGCTTTTTTCATATGTTTGTTGGCCACATAAATGTCTTCTTCGAGAAGTGTCTGTTCATATCCTTTTCTCACTTTTTGATGATGTTGTTTGCTTTTTCTTGTAAATTTGTTTAAGTTCCTGGTAGATTCTGGATATTTGACCGCTGTCAGATGGGTAGATTGCAAAAATTTTCTCCCATTCTGTAGGCTGCCTCTTCACTCTGATGATAGTTTCTTTTACTGTGCAGAAGCTCTTTAGTTTCATTAGATCCCATTTGTCAATTTTGACTTTTGTTGCCATTACCTTTGGTGTTTTTAGTCATGAAGTCTTTGCCCATGCCTATGTCCTAAATGGTGTTGCCTAGGTTTTCTTCTAGAGTTTTTATGGTTTTGGGTTTTACATTTAAGTCTTTAATCTACCTTGAGTTAATTTTTGTATAAGGTGTAAGGAAGGGGTCCAGTTTCTGTTTTCTGCATATGGCTAGCCAGTTTTCCCAGCACCATTTATTGAATAGGGAATCCTTTCCCCATTGCTTGTTTTTGTCAGGTTTGTCAAAAATCAGATGGTTGTAGATGTGTGGTGTTATTTTTGTGGTGTATATTCTGTTCCATTGGTCTGTATATCTGTTTTGGTACAAGCACCATGCTGTTTTGGTTACTTTAACCTGATAGTATAGTTTGATGTCAAGTAGCATGATGCCTCCAGCTTTGTTCTTTTGCCTAGGATTGTCTTGGTTATACAGGCCCTTTTTTGGTTCCATATGAAATTCAAAGTAGTTTTTTCTAATTCTGTGAAGTCAATGGTAGCTTGATGGGAATAGCATTGAATCTATAAATTACTTTGGGCAGTATGGCCATTTTCACGATACTGATTCTTCCTATCCAGGAGCGTGGAATGTTTTTCCATTTGTTTGTGTCCTCTCTTATTTCTTCGAGCACAGGTTTGTAGTTCTCCTTGAAGAGGTCCTTCACATCCCTTATAAGTTGTATTCCTAGGTATTTTATTCTCTTTGTAGCAATTGTGAATGGGGTTTCACTCATAATTTGGCTCTCTATTTGTCTATTATTGGTGTATAGAAATGCTTGTGATTTTGCACATTGATTTTGTGCAATATCCTGAGATTTTGCTGAAGTTGTTCATCAGTTTAAGGAATTTTGGGGCTGAGATGATGGGGCTTTCTAAATATACAGTCATGTCATCTGCAAACAGAGACAATTTGACTTCCTTTTTTCCTATTTGAATACCCTTTATTTCTTTCCCTTGCTTGATTGCCCTGGCCAGAATTTCCAGTACTATGTTGAATAGGAGTGGTGAGAGAGGGTATCCTTGTCTTGTGCTGGTTTTCAAAGGAAATGCTTCCAGCTTTTGCCCATTCAGTGTGATATTGGCTATGGGTTTGTCATGAATAGCTCTTAGTATTTTGAGATATGTTCCATCGATATCTAGTTTATTGAGAGATTTTAGCATGAAGGGGTGTTAGAATTTATCAAATGCCTTTTCTGCATCTGTTGAGATAATCATGTGGTTTTTGTCATTGGTTCGGTTTATGTGATGGACTACGTTTATTGATTTGTGTATGTTGAACCAACCTTGCATCCCAGGGATGAAGCCAATTTGATGGTTGTGGATAAGCTTTTTGATGTGCTGCTTGTGAGTATTTTATTGAGGATTTTTGCATCGATGTTCATCAGGGATATTGGCCTGAAATTTTCTTTTTTTGTTGTGTCTCTGCCAGGATTTTGTATCAGGATGATACTGGCCTCATAAAATGAGTTAGGGAGGAGTCTCTCTTTTTCTATTGTTTGGAATAGTTTCAGAAGGAATGCTACCAGCTCCTGTTTGAACCTCTGGTAGAATTCAGCTGTGAATCCATCTAGTCTTGCTCTTTTTTTGATTGGTATGCTATTAATTATTGCCTCAATTTCAGAGCTTGTTATTGGTCTATTCAGGGACTCCACTTCTTCCTGGTGTAGTCTTGGGAGGGTGCATGTGTCCAGGAATTTATCCACTTCTTCTACATTTTCTAATTTATTTGCATAGAGGTGTTTATAGTATTCTCTGATGGTAGTTTGTATTTCTGTGGGATCAATGGTGATATCCCCTTATCATTTTTTATTGTATCTCTTTGATTCTTCTCTCTTGTCTTCTTTATTAGTCTGGCTAGCAGTCTATCTATTTTGTTAATCTTTTCAGAAAATCACCTCCTAGATCCATTGACTTTTTTGAAGGGTTTTTCGTGTCTCTATCCCCTTCAGTTCTGCTCTAATCTTAGTTATTTCTTGTCTTCTGCTAGCTTTTGAAATTGTTTGCTCTTGCTTCTCTAGCTCTTTTAATTGTGAGGTTAGGGTATCAATTTGAGATCTTTCCAGATGTCTCAGGTGGGCATTTAGTGCTATAAATTTCCCTCTCAACACTGCTTTAGCTGTGTCCCAGAGATTCTGGTACATTGTCTCTTTGTTCTCATTGGTTTCAAAGAACTTCTTTATTTCTGTCTTAATTTTGTTATTTACCCAGTAGTCTTTCAGGAGCAGGTTGTTCAATTTCCATGTAGTTGTGTGCTTTTGAGTGAGTTTCTTAATCCTGAGTTCTAATTTGATTGCACTGTGGTCTGAGAGACTGTTATTATTTCCATTATTTTGCATTTGCTAAGGAGTGTTTTACTTCCAGTTATGTGGCTGATTTTAGAATACATGCTATTTGGTGCTAAGAAGAATGTGTACTCTGTTGATTTGGGGTGGAGAGTTCTGTAGATGTCTATTAGGTCCACTTGGTCCAGAGCTGAGTTCAAGTCCTGAATGTCCTTGTAAATTTTCTGTCTCATTGATCTGTCTAATATTGTCAGTGGGGTGTTAAAGTCTCCCACTATTATGTGTGGGAGTCTAAGTCTCTTTGTAGGTCTCTAAGAATTTGTTTTATGAATCTGGGTGCTCCTGTACTGGGTGCATATATATTTAGAGTAGTTAACTCTTCTTATTGCATTGATCCCTTTACCATTATCTAATGCCCTTCTTTGTCTTTTTGGATCTTTGTTGATTTAAAGTCTGTTTTATCACAGATGAGGATTGCAACCCTTGCTTTTTTTTACTTTCCATTTGCTTGGTAGATACACTTCCATTCCTTTATTTTGAGCCTGTGTGTGCCTTTGCATGTGAGATGGGTCTCCTGAATACAACACACCAATGGGTCTTGACTCTTTATCCAATTTGCAAGTCTGCGTTTTTTAATTGGAGCATGGCTCCCTTTTACATTTAAGGTTAATATTGTTATGTGTGAATTTGATCCTGTCATCATGATGCTAGCCGGTTATTTTGCACATTAGTTGTTGCAGTTTCTTCATAGTGTCATTGGTGTTTATATTTTGGCATGTTTTTGCAGTGGCTGGTACCAGTTTTTCCTTTCCATATTTAGTGCTTCCTTCAGGGGCTCTTGTAAGGCAGGCCTAGTGGTGACAAAATCCCTCAACTTTTGCTTGTCTGGGAAGGATTTTATTTCTCTGCTCATGAAGCTTAGTTTGGATGGATATGAAATTCTGGGTTGAAAATTATTTTCTCGAAGAATGTGGAATATTGGCCCCCAGTCTCTTCTGGCTTGTAGGGTTTCTGCAGAGATATCCACTGTTAGTCTGGTGGACTTCCCTTTTAGGTAACCTGACCTTTTTCTCTGGCTGCCCTTAACATTTTTTCCTTTGTTTCAACCTTGGAGAATCTGACACTTATGTGTCTTAGGGTTGCTCTTCCTGAGGAATATCTTTGTGGTGTTCTCTGTATTTCCTGAATTTGAATGTTGGCATGTCTTGCTCTGTTGGGAAAGTTCTCCTGGATTATATCCTGAAGTGTGTTTTCCATCTTGGTTCCATCCTTCCTGTCACTTTCAGGTACACCAATTGGTCATAGCTTTGGTCTTTTCACGTGGTCTCATATGTCTTGGAGGCTTTGTTTGTTCTGTTTCATTCTTTTTTCTTTAAGTGGTTGCTCTAGGTATTACTTTATATATACAAGACTTATCCAGGTTTACAGGTATTATCATTTTACCAATTCTAGTACAGAAATCTTATCTCCTTTTATCCTCCCATATTTATATTATTGTCTTAAATATTTTCTCTATATACATTTAGGAAAATATCAGATAGTTTTATAATTTTTTGCTTCAACAAACATAATACATTTAAAACATTTTTATTGACAATAGAACCAGCTGATTTATCCCTTAAATTGTTTTTTTAACTTTTATTTTAAGTTCAGGGATATGTGTGCAGATTTGTTATACAGGCATACTCCTCAGCAAATACAAAATAATGGAAATAATAACAGTCTCTCAGACCACAGTGCAATCAAATTAGAACTCAGGATTTGTTGTACAGATTATGTCATCACCCAGGTATTAAGTCTAGTAGTCATTAGTTATTTTTCCTGATCCTCTCCTTTCTTCCACTTTCCATCCTCTGGTAGGCCCCAGTGTCTGTTGTTCTCCCCTATGTGTCCATGTGTTCTCATTATTTATCCCCCACTTATAAGTGAAAACATGAGGTATTTGGTTTTCTGTTTCTATGTTAGTTTGCTAAGAATAATGGCCTCCAGCTCCATTCATATTCCTGCCAAAGACATGATCTCATTATTTTTTATGGCTGCATAGTGTTCCATGGTCCATATATACTACATTTTCTTTGTCCAGTCTACCATTGATGGGCATTAAGGTTGATTCCATGTCTTTGCTGTTGTGAACGGTGCTGCATTGAACATACACATGAATTTGTCTTTAAGATAGAATGATTTATATTCTGTTGGGTAGATACCCAGTAATGGGATTGCTGAGTAGAATAGTAGTTCTGTTTTTAGGTCTTTGGGGAATTGCCACACTGTTTTCCGCAATGTTTGAGCTAATTTATACACCCACCAATAGTGTATAAGTGTTCTTTTTCTCTGTAAACTCACCAGCATCTGTTATTTTTTGACTTTTTAGTAAAAGCCATTCTGACTGGTATGAGACGGTATCTCATTGTGTTTTTGATTTGAATTTCTCTAATGATCAATGATGTTGAGTTTTTTTCCATATGTTTGTTGGCTGCATTTATGTCTTCTTTTAAAAAGTGTTCATGTCCCTTGCCCACTTTAATAGGGTTGTTTGTTTTCTGCTTGTAAATTTGTTTAAGTTCTTCATAGATATGGAATATTAGACATTTGTTAGATGTATAGTTTGCAGACATTTTCTCCCACAATGTAGGTCACCTGTTTACCTTCTGATAATTTGTTTGTTTTTTGCTCTGCAGAAGCTCTTTAGTTTAATTAGATCCCATTTGTCAATTTTTTTGGGGGGGTTGAAATTGCTTTTGGCTTCTTCATCATGGAATCTTTGCCCATGCTTATGTCCATGAAATTTCTGCCCATGCTTATGACGACTTAGGTATTGCCTATGTTGTACTCCAGGGTTTTTATGATTTGGGGTTCTACTTTTAAGTCTTTAATCCATCTTGTGTTAATTTAACAAGCATAATTTAGAGAACTCAGGAGAGGAAGAAAGGCCTACTGTATTTATGCATGTTTTCCCTTATCGTGTTCTTTATTCCTGTCTGATGCTCCAAGATTTCTTTTTTCATTGTTTCCTTTCTATTTAGAATAACTTCCTTTGGCTAATTTTTTAGAATGGGTCTGCTGGTGACAAATTCTCTTGGTTTCTTTCATTTGAGAATCTGAGAATGTCTTTCTTTCTTTTTCATTCCCTAAGATACTTTTTCTGAGTATACAATTCTCAGTCAACTGTTCTTTTATTTCAGCACATGAAAAATATTGTGCCAATTACTTTTGGCCTCTATAGTTTCTGATGATAAGTTCACTGTCAATCTAATTTTTTTTTTCACTATGCGTATGGTTTTTCTCTGACTACTTTCATTTTTTTTCTTTGTCTCTAGTTTTCCAAAGTTTAATTATAACATGTTACTTAGGTATTTTTATATTGTATTATGAGACTCTGGATCTTATTTAAGTTTTCTGCTTTACCTGGATTTTTCTGGTACAAGTCCAGCAGGAAAGGAGAGGAATTGCTTTGTTACTGCCAGGTGGAGGTAGACGTCTAAGTTTCCCACTTGGCCTCTTTTGACACCTGAGGTGGAGGCTCCTCATTACTGCTGGGTACGGGTAGAAATTTTGCCTTTGTATATGGTCTCCACTGACAATGCACTGCAACTGGCTTATTGCTGTTTGGTGATGGTTGAAGTCTTGACCCTTTTTTAGGCATTCTCTGATACCACATAGCAAAGAGGATTGAGGTGGAAATCCAAGCTCCCACATGGCCTCCACTGACCCTGTTGGGGCAGAGGCTTGCTATCCATCAGCAGGGATAGAAATCTGGCTTCCTGATTGGCTTTCTGTGATACTACCCTAGTGGGTATTGGGCCAATGTCTCAGTCTGCTTGTGCAGCTATAACAAAATACCACAAATAGGCTAATTTATAGGGAACAGAAATTTATTTTTCACAGTTCTGGAGGCTGAAAGTCCAAGTTCAAGATGCTGGCCTGTTTGATGTCTCATGAGAGGTCCATCTGTGCTTCCAAGATGGCATCTTATTGCTGCATCTATGGAAGGGACAAATGCTATGTCCTCACATGGCAGAAAGATGGAAGAGCAAAAAGGGCCTACCTACCTCTCTCTGGCCCTTTTATAAGGGATTAAAAAAAAAACAGTAGAGCCCTTAGGGCTTAATTACCTTTCAAAAGTCCCATCTCTTAATACTTTGCCTTGTGGATTAAGTTTCAATATGAATTTTGGAGGGGACACAAACATTCAAACCATAGCAGCCACTGTGTTACAGCCTCTTAAGGGTGAAGTCTAGGCTACCCTCTCAGCGTTTGCTGGTGTGGGCGGGAGTAGGGTCACAGCTTTGTTTGTGGTGTTTGGTTGAAGTAGAATGGTTATTGTCTAAAGGTTTTCTGTTTTGCTAGGGTGTCCCTTTCCTGGTCTTCTGGCTAGTGAGAACAGGCTTTTGTTGAGACATTTAAAAAAATCAGAATCCATTTGCATTTCTGGGTTGCTGAACTCTTTAGCTCCATGTCTGGGATATATAAGGCAACTCACCACCATGTCTTTCCTTGGGTCCTAAGATCCCCAGCCAGTCTGCCTTCTCTCCACCTTTCAGTCTTTTTGTATTTGCTTTATACATAATGTCTGGGGTTTTTAGTTGTAGCTAGTGGGAGGAATAGGGAAAAGTACATCTACTTCATCTTCCCAGACTGTTCATTTTATTTTTATGTGTAGGTAATGTCCTTGGCTTTTATACTTGGAGCATAGGCCAAGTCTAACCTTATCATCTGCTGCGTTAAAAGACAATGTTTGGAAGTATGGGACGTGAAGACAGAAGATATTTGAACTTTTTCTTTTGGGAAACAGCCTTTTGTGATGACTTTTAATTCTTATCAAGATGGGTGTTCAGGAAGAAGTAATTATTGGGAGTGGACAACTCATAGAATGTAAAGCAGGGGTGCCTAATGCAGTGGGTAATCAGCAGATCTAAGGCTTCCCCTGCACTTCTGCTAGGTGGCTGCTGCCATGGGGACTGCCCCAATCAACAGACTTCTTAATTAGGAGGAGAGGGAGCAGTAGGGCAAACCTTGCTGTCAGCTTCCCTTCTCCCTTTCCCTTCCCCTGATTCCTTGTCAGGAAAAAGGAAAAGTATCATTTTTTTCATTAGAGATAACAGGAATCATGTTTGGTTTGACAGTATTTGTAAATATGCTTTAATAAACAATTCAATTGTGCTCATTTACAGTTTTACATAAGCTGTGAGTCAGTTTCATACTGCAACAGTTTGTTCTCATCTTTTGGTTATCCTTCATCATTCTGATGTGAAAATCATGTTGAAGGGGAAATTATTCGTGCATTATAATGAGTATAACTTGCATCCTAGCGGCCTTGAAATGCAGTTTACTAAACTAAATACAAAAGACTACAGTCTAAACATAGAATTCACCATAGTCAAGCTCTTCCTGTGAAGGCTTAAAGAAAAAAACAACCTGGGGAATTGTCACACTTCCCATTGTTATTCACACGCTTGTTTGGGATCTGACAGTGGCAGCTGCCAGAGCCCTGACATTTCAGCAGAGAGGGGAACAGGGCAAAAGTTAGAAGTCTCTGGATCTGAGGAGAACTCTCAAATTCACTGTAAGCCTCAGGCTGTCTTGAAAATGTGATAATGGTTGTAGAATTTAGATAGATGATTTCTCTAGAAAAACAAATTTTATTAGATAACAGCATGCAAGAACACTATAAAACACAGAATTAAAGTACCACTGAATCCTACAAAGTACTTTAAATTCTCCTTCTTAACTGGCTTGCCATTCAAGTCAACAAATATTTATCAAAAAATTACCATGTATCTGGTCTACTGGGGGCAGTTGGGGTACGAAGATGAACAAGCCCTAAGCCCTGTCTTTAAGGAGCTAATAATGTAGAGGGAAAACAAAAATGTATATAAATAACTGCTATAAAATGTGCTTAAATGAAGCTTCATGAAGGAATTGCCATTTGAACTGAACGTTGAAGTATTATTTAGTGGCTGCAAGAAGTAAATATGAACTCTGGCTAATTGGAAAAACAAATAAAAAAAATTCACGAGGGGGAATCTGTTGGGGATTGTGGAAGTAGCTCCTGAATTGACATAAAAAGCTGTACCTTTAAGGAAACATGTTATAGATTGATGTACTAGGGATTGATGGAAATTTTTTTTTCCAGAGTATGGCCTATAAGGATGAGTCAACTCCAGTGCTTTTGGGTTGGGTCACTTCTTTTAAGGTACAATTTCAAGGTAAGAGGGATGGGCCACATACCCATCTCTGGCCAATGCAATGCCAGGGGAGTCATTCCTTAAAGGAAGAACATAAGCTCTAATTAAAAGCCCAATAGCTCTGGCATTGGGCAGTACAAACCATGGACAGGTGGAAGGAATATCTGAGCAGTGAGGCAGAGGCAGAGAAATAAGAATGTTTGGGTACAGCAAAGCATCAGGTCCAGTTGTGCATAAAGTGAAGGAAGGGTGAAGTTGGGAGAAATGAGGAAGAAGAGGCAGGTTGCAAGTGGGTTATGGAAGGCCTTAGCTACTATGTTTGGAATTGATGATAGAGTCATTGGCAGGGCTGGGAGGAGCAGATCTGGTAAGATCTATGCTTTGAGAACAGTTCTCTGGAAACAGACTTGGGTTATAAAAGGAAACATGGGGCAAGAAGGTAAAGGATTTTGCTTAGGTGAAAAGGGGGAATGAAGGCTTTTAATGATATCATGCTTTACTTAACTCTAAAACTCTAAAATGACCACAGCGAACACATTTTGTTTTTACCCAATAGAGAGGACAAGGCATGCATTGTTCCCCCTTTTAACAGATACAATACCAGAGGCTCCAGATATTTAAGTGTCATGCTCTAGATACCATGGTGAGTAAGGAGGAGCCAGGGCTTGCCCTTGGCCATCTTCCTGGGGGCTCTTTCTAACATGTGAGACCTTGCAGCTGGATCCAGCTGACTTTGCTTTGCTCACCACAGGTTGTGACCCATTTCTTCACCACCAAGATGATATTCTTTTGAGGTTGCGCCCTTGAGCAAATAGCTCCAGTATATCTGAATCTTGGCTCGCGCCTGATGTGCTTATGTGGCCTGAATGCAGGTTTTCTTTTTCCCCCATGAGAGAGGATTTTCCAAAAAGAGTTTCAAAAATAATCTGTGGTGGATACTAAACATGTGCTCAGCAGCTAAGTGAAAGGACAATGATAGTGTAGCAGGAAACGGCAGTGGAGTGTTAGGAATGTTGAGCTTTGGAGTCAGGTTGCCTGAGCTAAAATCTCTGCTCTGCCTCTTACTAATGATGTGACCGAAGCCAAGATATTTGACTTTCTAAATCTGTTTCTGTATCTGCAAAATGGCGATAATAATGAATCCACCCCATAGGGTTGTGAGGATTCAATGTGATAATGCAAATAGAGACCTTGGAAGAGTACCTAGCTTATAGTAAGTATTTAATAATGTTGCTGTTCTGGTTATTGTTGTTACTGTCTTACCTAAAACATGGCGGGAGGTGTTTCCTGTAGTTCTGTGACATTTGAGCTTCAGTGCCATCTAGTGGCCAGGATATTTCAGAAGGTGCTATAAGCCCAGGTGTTGCACCCACAGGTGATGTGAGGGCTCTTATTCTGTAGCTTAATGAATTGCTCCTAACTGATTTCAAAGGTGAGTGCTGGGCATGCAGGCCAGGACTAGGAATATTGTGTGATCTGACCTCGTTACTGGTTAAGTTGCATGAAGACAGTAACTTTGTCTCTACAGACAGGAAAGGAAGTCATCGCGGCCATGGGATCTCGGATACTTTCTTTTCCTTGGTCTGGCCACACAAAGGAACTCTGTGTTTCCAAAAGGTGTAGCTCCCCCGTGGAGTAGGACAGGATACAGGCTGACTTGCCAGTGTAGTGGTTAGGAATGTGATTACGTGGTCCCGTGGTTTGTGAGTCACCAGCTGAATGACTGTAGCAAGTTACTTAACTTCTCTGTGAAGAGTAAAAATCTGTACCTCACAGGGTTTTAATGAGAATGCACATATATGCTTAGCACAGGGCCTGATGCGTAGTAGGTGCTCAGCAAACATTTGCTGTACCGATTTTTCACTTTTGTAATGGATTTTTGTGTTAAAGAGGGGCCATTCATTCATTCGTTTGTTCATTCACACATTCATTCCATCATTCAGTTGCTATCTGGAAAACATACTGCGTACCAGGAACTGAGTTAGATGAAGCCTTGCATAAAACAAACACAGCTCCTCATGTTTGTGGTGAAGGGCATTACACAAGCGATGCCAGGGGAGCTGGGTGTCCCTGAGCAAGTTGTAGACTGAACAGAGGACTTTCTACAGAGCATGATTCTCATCATAAATATAGATTTGTACAGATTTACATGCAAGTTTTAAAGCAGATGGGAGTTTCTTGTTCTTAAAAAATATCAGTATATTACAATGATATCCAGAAGATGAAAGTAAAGTGCCTTGAGCAAGGGGATGCCCTTTGCTAATTTGTCTAAAAGCATTGTGTGGGCTGTTGGTGGACATGGTGATTACATTAAAGTGTATTGGATTCCTTCATTGTAGCTCTGGTGGCTCAAGTGACCACTTTTATGTATTGAGGGACTAAAGAGCATGATGTTTATTTATGTTTAAAATAAATCTATCTATCTATCTATCTATATCTATCTATCTATCTATCTATTTAATTAATCTCATTAGCCTTTCCTCCACATTAGCCTTACGTTTCTATTTTACTTCTTTTCACAGGAATTCAGCAAGCTTACAAAGTCCTGCTTCCTTTAGAAAATCACCCTACAATGTATATCACAAATGAGATAATTCTCCTAGACTAAGTCCTAACGTATGATTTTATAAAGGGCTTGGTAAAGAGTTTTGGGGAGAGGAGAAAGTTGTGTATGCTTGGGAAAAAGGTACTCAATACAATAATATATTAAGCAATAAAATATAAAGCAACATAATATTATATACATAAAATATTCTGTATTATACTGAATAATAAAAATATATATTTATTTTACAATAGTAAAGATAAACAGATTCTTGCTGCTGGTGCACCTAACAGAAGACAGACTTCTCAAAGATACTTAGAGACATTCCCACACAGATAAACCTACTGAAATCTAGTTGAGACAGTGGAGTAAGATTTTTCCACGTATCAAAATGGAACAAACGTTAAAGAAAAAAAGAGGTCAAAAAACTCAAAGGCTGGAAAATGTCTGCGTAAGGCTTCAGACATCTCTTGAATGGACATTGCCTGGGGATTCCCAGATAATAGTGATAATGATGATGGTGATGGCCTTGCTTTTGTGCCAGGCCTCATCTCCTCCCTACCACATGGAGGAGGAGGTAGGGACAAATGTTTGGTGGTGAGGCTGCCACGGCTGGTTCTTTAGCAAAGCTCAATGACTTTTCTGGAATCAGTTAAATCTTTTCTTTCTGGGCCCTGCATCCCTGCTTGGGTGCTATTTCTTGAGCTTCCTGAATAGCAAGCCCCTTCCTTGATCCTACTTGGCAGCCTGTTTCATGAATTAGTTTTCCTTCATTTAGGTGTGTTCTTCAGACCCCAGATGATAGCTGAAAGGTTAATTTTATAACATTTAATATTAGTGCAGATCCTCAGGGTCAGGATCTTTTTACCAAAATGCCTCTTCTTTTATATTTCCTTTCCAGCCTTCATTGTTCAGTGGTTCTGCAGAAGTCATTTCTGCTTGAACACTGCTGGTAGGGAGAAGCACAGAATATTTCCTACATAGTTGTTTTTTGTTTTAATAACATTTGGCTTAAGAATGTGTTTTTGCCTCTTAAAAGTAGGATCTTTTTCATTTTTTGTTCTATGGATTTGGTTTATGGCTACTGGTCAAGTTTTATCTAAAAGTTACTATTATTGAATATATTTCCAAAGGATCCTAGGCTAAGGTGACATAACTTCTATAATTTTTTTAGGCAGTTAAGTTAGGGGAAAAAAATCTTGACAGAATTGGAATAAAATTGTTTAAGTGTTGGCCCTTAGCTTGCAGTCTCCAAAGTGTGACAATCGACTAAAATCTTGCTCTCATTTACACCCTAATTAGGCACCTTCATTGTGTCGGGTGCCATTATAGATCTACCTCGAATCTGTGACTCTTGTTTCTTGCTTCTCTGATATATCATCTCTTTATTCTGTGAAGTCTGGAGTTTTAAAGGACTTTAACTTAAATCTACTTTTTTTGTAGTGTGTGTGTGTGAATGGTCCTTCTTTTGATGGCTTGCACAGGAAGCCTAAGGCGTAATCAGACTATAAAACCTCTGACCAGAAAGGAGATCGTAAGTTCAGCTACAGACTAAGCAGATAACAGGCAGCTATTTACTAGCCAGAAAGATAAGGGAATGAGTTTGATTCCTCATTAAAAGCTTCATGGTTTAAGTCTTTAAAAAAAAAAAAAAAAAGCCTTGGGTCTTTGCTTATTAAGTTACATAAACAGGGTGAAGTGTCATGGGGGGTTGTGGGGGGAGGAATGGAAACTCTTGGTGTGACCTATAATTAGAAAATTTCCAAACAGAGAATAAAAACAGAGACTGTATGCCACTTCCTGACCCCATTCACCCATAAAGGCTAAGCCATTGGTGGGAGATAGATAAGAAAACACCAAGGAAGGAAACTTGAGCCAGGCTGCTTGTGCGCTCTGATGACGACTCAGCCTGGGATGGGAGGATTGAATATGCCCTTACAGTTGAAATGATCCTGAAGGCATCTTAAGAAGGAATAGCATTACTCCCATAAACCACAGTCAACCAAATAACATGAGGGTATTCCGTGCTGTCCCTCTATAAGGACCTTCCATACTGTGTTGCTAATGAAATAGCTGGAGATAGTTAATTAATTACAATAGAGAAAAAGGTCTGGGTTGGTATACTGGCTCTTGTCCGCTGCTTCTGAAATTGTGGGCAGGTTGCCTCACGCTCCAGCCTCGCTGGCTGGTCTGTAGGGGAAAATGATGATGGCTGCCCATGTGTTAGGGTAGTAAAGATTCAACGCGATGAGGCATGTGAAAGCACTTAGAAATCTGCAAAGATCCTTACAAATGCTGGCTGTTATGTTAAATATGTCTTCGTACACTGTGTAATGGTTTGCCCTACTTACAGTAACATCAGGAATCTAAAGTAGACTATGTTTTTTCTCACTAGTAGACAATCCCTGTCTGAGGGGTGTAGTCACTGGAGTAAGAATTTGTAGAGGTCATCACCCCCTCTGCTGTGACTCACAGACCCCAAGCACTGATCAAGGTGCAATCCTAAGACTTCCCCAGGTTTCCCAAGGCCAAACTCGATGCTAGCACAGAGCAGGCTGTGGCACGATTTCTGGTGTAAGGCAGGGAGTCAGGATTCTGCTCTCCCACTTATTTGTTTTGTGACTCTTAGCAAATAAATTCACTTTACTGAATCTCCATTTCTTCTTATGCATGTGCCTTCCCCCTATCCGTTCACATATATCCCAAAATGAAATGTGAATATTGACCCTGCTGGTTTATTGATGGATTCCATGGGTCAATAAATTGGTGAACTGTTTGAGGACAGGGATTTCCTCCCAAGCATATTACACAGTGGCTTGCATATAGTAAGTGCTCAATTAATACTGACTTAATAAAAATATGTTTAAAAACACTAGCATTATGACAGGCACATCATAGGTGCTGGTTTGAATTTTGGTTCTACATCTCCAATACATTTTTCCCTCTTAAATAAAGATGTCACTAATCAATGGAATGACCTTAAACCAAGACCTTTTACCTCTCTGGGTCTTGTTCTTCATCCATAAAGGAAGCTAGAGCAATTGATCTCTCATGTTTCCTCTATGTGATAAAGATTGACTGTTTTCAAAAACCAAATCTACCTTCAAATTAGGCCATTTTTGCCTCTATTGAGCATGTGCTGCTAAACTAACCTGAGAGCTTAGTTTAAAAGCAGTTGGTGTAAAAAAGAAACTCCTTCAAGTTTTAACTGACTTCAACTTTTGCATGAAAAATACCTATTTCACCCTGAAAGGTCCTGGGTTCTCCATGTCCCATTCAACTAGTGTACCTCCCACTCTCAAAAGTGTTGAGGTTTAGAAAAGAAATGATTTGGTCACCCAACTGCAAATGATGAGGGAACCCAGCTGTCTAGCAAATGAGTAGTCCCTTAGGTCCTCCAGCAGAAACTGAGGCACGGCCTCTCTCATTCTGCAACGGCCAAAGCGGCTGCCCTGGAGTCTGCTGTTGGGGTCTCAGGACCCAGAAAAGGTGCAGTATATGTGGAGGAATCTAGAACCACATCATATAAGAAATGATGTTAGGAACGCAGGATGTTTGGCCTGGAGAAAGTTCAGTGACGACATGATAGCTGACTTTATAAAAACTAAGACTCTTCCAAGTGACAGCAGAAGGACAAACAGGGGCCAGGGGAGACCCATTGATGGGGAATGTGTTAGATGAATTGTAGCCTGCCTGTTCAGAGCTATCAATCTGGGATATGGAACTATGTCCACAATGTAATACTAAAGGAAACAAGCCCTGTTGTCAGAAGTACATAAAGTATCCGGCTGGGGGTGGCGGCTCACATCTGTAATCTCAGCACTTTGAGAGACTGAAGTGGGCAGATCACTTGAGGTCAGGAGTTCGAGACCAGCCTTGCCGACATGGTGAAACCCCATCTCTACCAAAAATACAAAAATTAGCCGGACATGCTCACTTGAACCATGGAGGAGGAGGAGGTTGCAGTGAGCCGAGATTATGCCACTGCACTCCAGCCTGGGCAAAAGAGTGAGACTCTGTCTCAAAGAAACAAAAACTCAAGAACCAACAAAAAACCAAAAAAACCCAAAAAACGAATTATATAAAGAATCTGATCACCTCTGGGGAATAGAATTTGGTGGGATGTAGTGGGGGAATCTTAATTTTTACTTTATAAACCTTTGTAATACTTTACAAACTGCTGTGTTTGATTAGTCATGAACAAGTTTTTAAAAAATGAGTAAATGGGAAAAAGTTATAATGAGAGAAAGTAAGTAATGTAAGGAAGAGAATTAGAACCATCAAAACTCAGAAGAAAAAAAATCACCTTTGGGAGTGGTGAGCTTCTTTTCTGTGGAGATATTCAAGCAGAGTTTGGAGAAGAGCTTGTTACTGCTGTCAGGACATATGAATGTTTCGTGGGGAGTTGGGGAAGTGGGCTCTAAGGCTTCTGTCATCCCTGTGATTCTACTGCATTTAGAGATTCTATGAAATAAAACCACGTAATGGTACTATTTATGTCCATTTTAAACCATAATCCTGGGCCTAGAAACAAAAACTAGGCTATTATTATTACTGTTATCCTCTAATTTAAGACTTCTGTTTATGTTGTCATTGTTATTGGTAAGTAGTAGTATAGTAATATTATTATCATGGATTATTTCCTGAGTCACTAAGGGCTGAGTATCCCTTATCTGAAATTGTTTGGACCAAAAGTGTTTTGGAATTTGGATTTTTTTTGTCACAAGGCCAGTAGTGTGGAAGAGATTTTGGATGCCAACTCCTTAACATCTATTTGATCCCACGCTAATTATATAAAACATGTGACCTTGGGAAATACCTCCTCTCTAAAGACAGTTTCTGACTAGCCTAAGCCAACAACTGTCATAAAAAATGTAAAAATGAAAATTGTGTCTTCCTTATTGTAATGGGTGTGATGATTTGAAACTTGCTCATGTGCTGTTTCTGGTTCATCTTTCTGAGGAAATGACCTGTGCCTTCATGGGACCAGGGCGTCCATCTGCCTGCATGGGTGGGGTGGGAAAACACAAGGGGAGGATGTGGAGATTAGAAATCTTACATATAGAATGCAAAGACAAAGGTGCAAGTAGTAATCCCCGCCTCCACTGAAAATAAAACGGCATTCTGAGGGAAGACAATGGCCTTACAAGCCAGCCATTGTTTTGAGGAGGAATTTTTAAAATTCCTTGATTTCCCTCTAAAATACACAAAGGAAAAGGCCTTGCTTTTTCAACTAGGTATGAGAAAGCCTGGTCACCAGGCTTGTTGCTCTGCCATACGACACTGGATAGTCAATGAATATCCCATCCTGTTTCATCCTTGAGGAGCTATGGGAAGAAGAAAAGTAGTTAAGAGAAAAAAAAAAGGGAGAGGGAGAGAGGTGAGAAGCAGGCACCTGGGCCTGTCCCCTGCTGTGCTGAAACTTCTGGAAGAGGAGATGCCCATCACCAGCCAGAGAAGTCTCAGGGGGTCTGAGGGCTGGGATCTTGCCCTTACTTCTTGGGCACAGCCTGGGAAAACTGTAGTCTCTTTAGAGTCCTTCAATGCATCAGACTCGGGAAAAATGTAGTAGTATGCAGATGTAAGATCAGAGATGGTTGTGGTAGGCTTCTGGGGGAATCGAGTTCCCAGTGTCTGGAGATGCTGAGGCTGGGGTGACAGGGAGTCCAGAGAAGCCCACAGGCCTAGACCATTGCATAGGTCCCAGAAGGTGGTCAGGTGAGCAAGCCTGGCTCACTTCCTTCTGCAAGCCCCAGGCCTTCTTATGGGGACTAGGGAGCTATGTCAATGGGACACATGCAGACTGTGCCTCTGTAAGGTCCCTGAAGTCAGGAAGTTGAGACAGGGATATTTGTATGCTAGCAAAGACCACTAAAGGGCTCCAAGGTTGAGGCACCTGGCCTCACTAAAGACCAGCATCAGACCACAGGGTTCCTGCCCGCCAAAGCCAGAAGGAAGGGAGGAAGGAGAGCTACATTCATTCTCCACACATCCAGACCTTACCCAGACCTAGCGAGCCAGGGAAGGGTGACGGTGGAGAAATCTGAGATCCAGCACCGTTTGGAGCAGCTGTGTCCAATAGGGCATTCTGGGATGATACAAACGTTCTGAATATATAATATGTAGCCATGAGTCGCGTGTAGCTACGAAATGCTAGACCTGTAGCCAGTGATAGGAATTATTATTATTTTTTATTTTAAACATTATTTTTAATTGTAAAAATAATATAACCTTAAAAGAGAATTTAAAATAGAAAAACAGTATCCCTCCTAATCCCTACAGCTAACACAAAGTTATTTGTATATTCTCTGAGTTACAACTCCCTTGTATATCTATTTTTACATTTTAAAAATTGTAGAACACATACAAGGTAAAAATCAACTTCTAATTATTTAACTTCTAGGGACATCTAGGAAGACAGCTAAACTATTTCTGAGTAAAGAGCAGTGAAAATAAACCTCATTTTTAAAATAATTATTTTAAGAAATAAAAGGGAAGTCTAATAGGATAAGTGTGTGGGAAACTGAATTTTAGGTGTTCACATTTAAAATTAAAGAGGCATTCGTGGCTGTGAAACTGGACACTGCATATTCTAGATGGACTATTTGGTGTACCAGATTGAGCTATATTTTAAAGTAGATAGGATGAAAAGTTAATGTTTCTCCTCTAACAACTGGGGGTTGTAAAGAAGAATGGGTTACTTACAGTTCAAATAAGGAAACTCCCTCTTTTCTGTATGTCCAACGGTTGTGAGAGAAATTTGTGACCCCGTCTACATTATTGCTAATGAATATGAGCTCACGGGTGAAAACTCTGGAAAATATAGGAAAGCTAAAAGGAAAATTCGCAAACATTTCTAGTCCCACCACTTCCCTTTTTGTTTTAATAAATATCTGTCCAGTCATGTGAGTGTAGGTGTCATGTGTGTGTGTGTATTTCTACGAGTGAAATTACAGTGTCCTATTGTATTAAAATTTGCTTTTACCCCTGAATTACATCACAAATACCCTCCAAATGAAAACATCGGGGCAGTCTTCAGTGTAATCAGGTCATGAACAATGCCTTGATGAGTGTCCTGATCACTAATCTTTCTACACAGCCACAGCTCTTGCCTTGACTACTGCCCCGCTCCATCCTATGTCCTGCCAGCATCTGTGAAATCCCACGGATGCATCCCATGTCCCTTCCCCTCAACCCACCCACCCACCCTGCTCTTTCTCCCTCCTGATAACCCACCTTGCCTCTCAGGCAAGAATTAGAGGAAGAGAATTTAACCTCACTTCAGTCCTGTTGAGCATTTCCACATTCAGCTGATTGAGAAATGGTGGGTCCTGTGTCTCAGTTGGAAGTAGGGTTCTCCGCTTGTCTCCAAGATTTAAGAGGTGAAGAGGCCACCTGGTGGTTTCCTGTTTATGGAAACCTCCCCTTTCCTCACCTCGCCTTCCTGTCCTCTTCTTCCTGTCTTTGCCTTCATGTGCCCCCTGCGGTTTCCGGTTGTGTCCTGACATGGAGGCTTTTCTGAGCTCATGGTAGGGATGTGTGAAAGGATCTCCACCAGCTTGGATCCTTTCGTATTTCATTTTCTCAGCTATAAATTAGTTACAAAACCCTGTTTCTAATTTGATGAACTTCCAGTTTCGGAATATGTCCCCAGCCTGACTCCAGTCTCTTAGTGGCATACCATTGCTTGTCTCTGAGACTGACTCCTTAAATTACTAAGCAATGACAAGACTCCAGGGAATAAGAAAGAGTCATTCGTTACTGATAATCGTCCTCACATTGCATGAATCATCCGTTCCTATTTGTATGGCAAAATGAATAAGAAATTACTGTAAAGAATTGTTATAAAACTGTTTAACTCATTTTATTCCGAAAAGGCAAACATGCACAAGGCATGAAATTTGAAAAGCTCAAAGAGGCATAGAGTGAAGAGTAGTTCTCCCTCTTACCCGTATCCCCAGAGAGGTTCTTCTCTCCAGAGGTTACTGCTGTTACCATTTTCTTGTGGAGATGACTATGCCTTTAACATAAGGTAGCTGTGGCCATGTGTGCGGATTTGTGTGTAGCCATATAACACCTGAAATGTGGCTAATCTGAACTGAGATGTGCTACAAGTGTAAAACACATACCGTATTAGTCTTATGAAAGAAAGACTGTAAAACATCTCATAAATAATTCTTACATTGATTACATGTTGATAATAGTTTGGGTATCATTAAACGCATTTTATCTGTTTAATTTCTTTGTGACTACTAGGGCATTTAAAATTACACATGTGGCTTACATTTGTTGCTTATATTATATTTCTATCACACAGTCCTGGTCTATACATGAATAAGAATACACATACAGAGGTGTGTGCACGTGCACACAGGCGTGTGCCATAGCATAATAGAAATGCTGTTCTGCATCTTTCTTTTTCCACGTAGCAATGTGTCTTTGCAATTGTTTTACATCACTACATAAAGAGATTTTTAAAAATAATGATTTATGGTATTTTGTTGTAAAAAGCTTCATTTACAGAACCAGCTCTTGTTGATGGACTTTCAGATTGTTTCCAACTTTTCCCTCCAAATCTTTACAGATGATACTGTGTTCAGAATTGGTGGATTCTTGATCTCGTTGACTTAAAGAATGAAGCCGCGGACCCTCGCCGTAAGTGTTACAGTTCTTAAAGATGGTGGGTCCGGAGTTTGCTCCTTCAAATGTTCAGATGTGTCTGCAGTGTTTTCCTTCTGGTGGGTTTGTGATCTGGTTGACTTCAGGAGTGAAGCTGCAGACCTTCGCGGTGAGTCTTAGAGCTCTTAAAGGCAGCGCCTCTGGGGTTGTTCGTTTTCCCAGGTGGGTTTGTGGTCTCAGGCTTCAGGAGAGAAGCTGCAGCCTTTCATGGTGAGTGTTACAGCTCACAAATGTGGCGTGGACCCAAAAAGTGAGCAGCAGCAAGATTTATTGTAAAAAGTGAAAGAACAACCCTTCCACCGCGTGGAAGGTGACCCCAGGGGTTGTGCAGGCTGACGCTCGCAGCCTGCTTTTATTCCCTTATCTGGCCCCACCCACATCCTGCTGATTGGTCCATTTTACAGAGTACTGATTGGTTCATTTTGACAGGGTGCTGATTGGTGCATTTATAATCCTCTAGCTAGACACAAAAGTTCTCCAAGTCCTCACCAGATTAACTAGACACAGAGCACTGATTGGTGCATTTAAAAACCTTGAACTAGACACACGGTGCTGATTGGTGTATTTACAATCCTTTAGCTAGACATAAAGGTTCTCCAAGTCCTCACCAGATTAGCTAGATACAGAGTGCTGATTGGTGCATCCACGAACCCTGAGCTAGACACAGAGTGCTGATTGGTGCATATACAATCCTCTGGCTAGACATAAAAGTTCTCCAAGTCCCCACCTGACTCAGGAACCCAGCTGGCTTTGCCTAGTCGATCCCACACGGGGGCTGGGGAAACTGCCTGCCAGTACCCCGCAGCAGGCCTGCACTCTTCAGCCCATGGGAGGTGGATGGGACCGGCGCCATGGAGCAGGGGTGGCATCCCTTGGGGAGGCTCCCACCTCCACAACACTCACTGCCAAGGTCTGCAGCTTCACTCCCACTGTGCGGGAACCTACCATGAGGGGACTCAGGCATGGTGGGCTGCAGGTCCTGAGCCCTGCCCCTCGAGGAGGCAGCTGAGGCCTGGTGAGACTTCTAGCACAGTGCAGGCGGGCTGGCAGTGCTGGGGGGACCTGGCGCACTCTCTGCAGCTGCTGACCTGGGTGCTAAGCCCCTCATTGACCAGGGCCTGCATTGCTGGCTGGCTGCCCAGAGTGCAGGGCCCACCAAGCCTGTGCCCTCCCGGAATTCGCCCTGGCCCGCACCTGCGCCTCTCCCTCCACACCTCCCTGCAAGCAGAGGGAGCTGGCTCCAGCCTTGGCCAGCCCAGAGAGGGGCTCCCACAGTGCAGTGGTGGGCTGAAGGGCTCCTCAAGTGCAGCCAGAGTGGACACTGAGGCTGAGGAGGTCCCGAGAACAAGGGCTGCTAGCACGTTGTCACCTCTCAATACTATAATAAATTAACTTGTCTTTTTCACACTTAAGCAGTTGGAAAAACTGGGTTAAATAATATTTAAGGCCAGGTGTGGTGGCTCATGCCTATAATCCCAGCACTTTGGGAGGCTGAGGTGGGGGGATCATGAGGTCAGAGACCATCCTGGCTGACATGGTGAAACCCTGGCTCTACCAGAAATGCAAACATTAGTTGGGCGTGGTGGTACGTGACTGTAATCCCAGCTACTCAGGAGCCTGAGGCAGGAGAATCACTTGAACCAGGGAGTTGGAGGTTGCAGTGAGCTCATACCACACCACTGCACTCCAGCCTGGCGACAGAGTGAGATTCCATCTAAAAAAAAAAAAAAAGAAAAAAAAAAATGTTCATTTACGTGGTTAACCTTGAGAAATTAATCCAGTTTCTCTCCTTAGAGGATGCGACAATTTGCACACCCATAAGCAATGTATGAGTGTTCTCATTTCCCTTCCATCTTCTAACACAGTGTATTCTCAAACATTTTTATCTTTGCCCATCTGACAACTGGTAAATTATGATACATGGTTAATCTAGACTACCTGGTCATATATCTTTGTTTAAAACATATCTGAGGCTGGGCATGGTGAGTCACGCCTGTAATTCCAGCACTTTGGGAGGCTGAGGTGGATGGATCACTTGAGGTCAAGAGTTTGAGTCAGTCTGGCTAATAAGGTGAAACCCTATCTCTACTAAAAATACAAAAATTAGCTGGGCGGGTGGCAGGTACCTGTAATCACAGCTACTTAGGAGGGAAAGGCAGGAGAATCGCTTGAACCTGGAAGGTGGAGGTTGCAGTAAGTCAAGATTGTGCCCAGCGTGGGCAACAGAGTGAGACTCCATCACACACACACACACACACACACACACACACACACACACACAAATAACACAAAAAAAATTGAAAAACCGTATCTGAGAATAACAATTATTAATTATGGTTTCCAAAGTGTTTTCATGTTTCGTCTTTTAATTTTTACAATAACTCAGCCATAATAAGCATTTTACCAAAAGCAAACCAAAACTGTGGTAAAGAGGGGAAATACATCTTTGTGTGTGGTAAATATACACATAAATTCGTTTAATTCTCAACACAATATGGAAACAGATTTTGTAGGCTTTGTTATTGCCATTTTATAGATGAGGACACTGAACTTCAGAACAGTTAAGTGACTCACCAGAAATCACACAGCTAACAAACAGAGGTGTTAGTTATGCAACTTTGCTGTTAGATAAAGCATGAGTTAACTGTGGCTCAGCTGTTGTACTAGCTGTGTGAACTTGGATGAGTTCATTCACATGTAATATTGACATGTAATACGTGGAGAATAAAGTTACCTGCCCCATGGGAAGGTGTCAAAATTAATCAGGATAGTGTATATAAATACTTAGCACAATGTCTTGGCCAAAGGAAGCTCTTAAATGTGTATGTGTGTGTGGTGTGTCTGTATGTATGTGCATATGTATGTATGTATATGTGTACATGTATATTCACATGTGTGTGTGTATTGTACATGTGTGTGCCAGTCAAAATCCAGGGTTTTGATTTCCTGAGCTCCCTCCCTGTCATTTTCCCCCTTCTAGTGACTCAGTCTCTTCTGGGCAGCAAAACTCATTTTGATCAGTTCTTATCTTTGTGTGAGTTGAGGAAGGGCTGGAGAAGAGAGGAGACATTTCCATGTCTTCATTGCCTGCCTCTTCCTCCCCAGCTTAGGAAGATGCTCACCCTCTCTGTGCCTGATCTTTTTCTTCATCAGATGGGTCATTGGTGTGGTGTCAATAATGTAGGTACCCTTGGACATTTCTTTGAGGTCTTGGAGAAAAACAAGTTTAAGCCGCATGCACGTGTGATTGAAAACAAGGCAGCATTCATCCTGGGGCTCATGTGGAAACTACCTGTGACTCAGGGACACTGCTGATCAGGTCCGGCAGGTCATGGTGTATTTAAATGGCCCCCAAATCAAGTAAATGATGACAATATAATAAACTACAACTGTGAAGAAGAACCTTTGTGTGATTTTAGAATAGTTTTGATTCTCTTTTGAAAAAAATGACAGGAAGTAAGCGATCAGGAAGTGCAGGAACAATAGCCTTTTCCTGGAAGAGTGGCTCTGAAGAGATGACTAAATGTTCAGACATGCTGGGCTGAATAGGCAGGGGCCAAGACCGGGGCCGCAGTGGGGAGAAGGGACCAGGATGACTTATGAGAGTGGACAAAGCCAATAAGTTAGGTTACATGTATTATTTATTACTCCCTGTCTGGTGAAAGTAAAAGAGAGATTATGGCAAGGTTACATTAGACCTGGAGATTATCAAGTTGTTAATTGGCAAAAACTGCTACCTGACTTGAAGCCTTTAAAAAGTTTGTAGTGTCAGGTGGGAACAGCCAAGAGGAGCTGCCTTCATTTCCTTTGATAAAGGGAACATCCTAGGAGTTTTTGAAATCTTAAAAATGGCAGCACTGCCACCAGACAGTGACCGCTTGTCAACCTGTTGGTCCCTGTTTTATTAATCCATTGAAATCTGTGTTTCTGTTTTGAAAGGCTTTGTATGCCAAAGCACAATTATTAAGCTAAGAGTTGTTTTCTTTCTTTAAAAATTATTACTCATAATTTGTAGAAAAATAAAACTACTCTTCTGAATGTCTTATCAGCCTGAGGTAATCAAGGTTACCACACTGAATTGATGTAATTCTAGCCACAAGTGGAACACACGTTGCCTTAGCTCTTCTAAGCAACCTTATTACCAGCGAACCCATCATTTCTCCTAGGCTTTGTGGAATGTTGAAAAGTCCTTCTGCAGCACCAGTAATGTCTCTCCAGACTCTTCAGGGAACTTGGAGCCTCAACATCTGTTTTGTAGGGGGCCCTAGGAAAGAAGGAAGTCCCTTTCCAATAAAGCATCAGATTCAAGTAAAATTAATGTTTTAATTTATTTGAAAATCACTTAAAAATGAGAAGAACAAGATTTATAATTCTAGCCATGTAGACAGATATGAGAAGAGTGCCTCTGTTGGTCCCTCTCATGCCATGCTGCAGAGGTAACTGCTATTAAAAAAAAAAAAAAGTGTGTATTCTTCTCATTTCTTTTCTTTTTCTTTTTTTGAGATAGTGTCTCGCTTTGTCCCCATGCTAGAGTACAATGGCATGATCTCGGCTCACTGCAACCTCCACCTCCTGGGTTCAAGTGATTCTCCTGCCTCAGCCTCCTGAGAATCTGTGATTACAGGCATGTACCATCACGCCTGTCTACTTTTTGTAAAATTTCTAGTAGAGATGGGGTTTCACTATGTTGGTCAGGCTGGTCTTGAACTCCTGAACTCATGATCCACTGGCCTTGGCCTCCCAAATTGCTGGGATTATAGGCATGGGCCACCGTGCCCGACTCCCATTTCTTTCCTTAGCTATGCAATTATATTTACACCTACTTTATTCAAATGGGGCGAAATTTGCTTTATTTTTTTTGAGACAGGGTCTCTGTTACCCATGCTGGAGTATAGTGGCATGATCTCTGCTCACTGCAACCTTCACCTCCTGGGCTCAAGTGATCCTCCCACTTCAGCCTCCTGAATAGCTGGGACCACAGGCTGGGTGCCACCATGCTAATTCTTTTGTATTTTTTATAGCGACAGGGTTTCACCATGTTTCCCATGCTGGTCTCAAATTGCTGAGCTCAATCCATACATCCCCCTTGGCCTCCCAAAGTGCTAGGATTACAGGTATAAGCCACTGCACCTGGCCCCCAGTTTTTCCTTTTTATTTTCATTTATTTATTTATTTTTTGAGATGGAGTCTCACTCAGTCACCCAGTCTGGAGTGCAGTGGTGCGATCTCAGCTCACTACAAGCTCCGCCTCCTGGGTTCACGCCATTCTCCTGCCTCAGCCTCCCGAGTAGCTGGGACTCTAGGTGCCCGCCACCACGCCTGGCTAATTTTTTTTTTTTTTCCTATTTTTTAGTGGAGATGGGGTTTCACCATATTAGCCAAGATGCTCTTGATCTCCTGACCTTGTGATCTGCCCACCTCAGCCTCCCAAAGTGCTGGGATTACAGGCGTGATCCACCGTGCCCGGCCAGTTTTTCCTTTTTAAAAATAGTTATGAAATATATGCAAATGTGAAATGGTACAGCCACTTTGGAAAACATAAGCAGTTTACTATAAGATTAAACAGACACTTAACATATGACCCACCAATCCCACTTCTAGCTGTTTATCCCAAAGAAATGAAAACATGTCCATACAAAAGCCATGTATGTGAATATTCAGAGCAAAAAAATGAAAACAACTTGAATGTTCATGAACTCATGAATGGAAAAACAAATTGTGGTATATTCATATGATGGCATACTACTCAGCAATTAAAAGGAACAAAACATAAATACGCATAATGACATCAATGACTCAAAAGCTGTGTGCAGAAGCTGGGCATGGTGGCACTCACCTATATTCCCGGTTACTTGGGAGGCTGAGGCACGAGAATCCTTTAAACCCAGGAGGATGAGGTTGCAGTGAGCCAAGATCATGCCATTGCACTCCAGCTTGAGCAACAAAGTGAGACTCTATCTCAAAAAAAAAAAAAAAAAAAAAAAAAGAAACAGCCAAACAAACAAAAAACTATGTGCAATGGAACTCAAACACAAAAGTCTACGTATGTATGATTCCATCTGTACCTAGAAAAGCCAAAACTCGGGGTCACTTCCAAGATGGCCAAATAGGAACAGCTCCACTCTGCAGCTCCCAAAGAGATCGATGCAGAAGATGGATGATTTCTACATTTCCAACTGAGGTACCTGGTTCATCTCTCTGGGACTGGTTGGACAGTGGGTGCAGCCCACACAAGGAGAGCTGAAGCAGGGCAGGGCGTCGCCTCACCTGGGAAGCACAAGAGATCAGGGGATTTCCCTTTCCTAGCTAAGGGAAGCTGTGATAGACTGTACCTGGAGAAATGGTACACTGCTGACCAAATATTGCACTTTACCTGCAGTTTTAGCAACCAGGAGATACCCTTGCATGCCTGGCTCAGCAGGTCCCACGACCATGGAGCCTTCCTCACTGCTGGCACTGCAGTCTGAGATCAACCTATGATGCTGCATCTTGATGGGGGAAGGGGCATCCACCATTGCTGAGTCTTGAGTAGCTCACAGTGTAAACAAGAGGCTGGAAAGTATGAACTGGGCGGAGCCCACCACAGCTCAGCAAGGCCTACTGCCTCTATAGATTCCACCTCTGAGGCAGGGCATAGTAGAACAAAAGGGAGCAGATAACTTCTGCAGACTTAAAAGTCCCTGTCTGACAGTTCTGAAGAGAGCAGTGGATCTCTCAGCACAGCGTCCAAGCTCCAAGAAACGACACACTGCCTCCTCAAGTGAGTCCCTGACCCCCGTGTAGTCTGACTGGGAAACACCTCCCAGTAGAGGCCAACAAACACCTCAAACAGGTGGGTGCCACTCTGGGATGAAGCTTCCAGAGGAAGGATCAGGCAGCAATATTTGCTGTTCTGCAGCCTCTGCTGGTGATAACCAGGCAAACAGGGTCTGGAATAGACCTCCAGCAAATTCCAGCAGACCTGCAGCTCGGGGATCTGACTATTAGAAGGAAAACCAACAAACAGAAAGGAATAGCATCAACATCAACAAAAAGGACATCCACACCAAAACCCCATCTGTAAGTCGCCAACATCAAAGACCAAAGGTAGATAAAACTACAAAGATGGGGAGAAACCAGAGCAGAAAAGCTGAAAATTCCAAAAAACAGAGCACCTCTTCTGCTCCAAAGGATCACAGTTCCTCGCCAGCAAGGGAACAAAACTGGACAGACAATGAGTTTGATGAGTTGACAGAAGTAGGCTTCAGAACATGAGTAATAACAAACTTCTCTGAGCTAAAGGAGCATGTTCTAATCCATCACAAGTAAGCTAAAAACCTTGAAAAAAGATTAGATGAATGACTAACTAGAATCAACAGTGTAGAGAAGACCTTAAATGACCTGATGGAGCTGAAAACCATGGCCTGAGAACTTCGTGACGCATGCACAAGGTTCAATAGTCGATTCAATCAAGTGGAAGAAAGGATATCAGTGACTGAAGATCAAATTAATGAAATAAAGTGAGAAAACAAGATTAGAGAAAAAAGAGTAAAAAAGAAATGAACAAAGCCTCCAAGAAATATGGGACTATGTGAAAAGACCAAATCTACACTGATGCACTGGAAAGTGATGGGAAGAAAGTTTCAGATGTTCTTTGAAACTTGATGGAACCAAGTTAGAAAACACTCTTCAGGATATTATCTAGGAGAACTTCCCTAATCTAGCAAGGCAGGCCAACATTCAAATTCAGGAAATACAGAGAACACCACAAAGATACTCCTCGAGAAGAGCAACCCCAACACACAAAATTGTCAGATTCACCAAGGTTGAAATGAAGGCAAAAATATTAAGGGCAGCCAGAGAGAAAGTTCGAGTTGCTCACAAAGGAAAGCCCATCATACTAACGCAGATCTCTTGGCAGAAACCCTACAAGCCAGAAGAGAGTGGGAGACAATATTCAACATTCTTAAATAAAAGAATTTTCAACACAGAATCTCATATCTAGCCAAACTAAGCTTCATAAGTGAAGGACAAATAAAATCCTTTACAGAAAAGCAAATGCTGAGAGATTTTGTCACCACCAGTGCTGCCCTACAAGAGCTCCTGAAGGAAGCACTAAACATGGAAAGGAACAACCAGTACCAGCCACTGCAAAAACATGCCAAATGGTAAAGAGCACTGACACGGTGAAGAAATGCATCAATTAATGGGCAAAATAACCTGCTAACATCATAATGACAGCATCAAATTCAAACATAACTATATTAACCTTAAATGCAAATGGACTAAATGTCCCAATTAAAAGACACAGACTGGCAAATTGTGTAGAGTCAAGACTCATTGGTGTGCTGTATTCAGGAGACCCATCTCATGTGCAAAGATGGACATAGGCTCAAAATAAAGGGATGGATGAAGATCTACCAAGCAAATGGATGGCAAAAAAAGCAGGGGTTGCAATCCTAGTCTCTGATAAAATAGACTTTAAACCAACAAAGATCGAAAGAGACAAAGAAGGCCACTACATAATGGTGAAGGGATCAATTCACCAGGAAGAGCTAACTATCCTAAATATATATGCACCCAATACAGGAGCACCCAGATTCATAAAACAAGTCCTTAGAGACCTACAAAGAGACTTAGACTCCCATACAATAATAATGGGAGACTTCAACACCCCACTGTCAACATTAGACAGATCAGGGAGACAGAAAGTTAACAAGAATATCCAGGAATTGAACTCAACTCTGCACCAAGCAGACCTAATAGACATCTACAGAACTCTCCACCCCAAATCAACAGAATATACATTCTTGTCAGCACCACTTCGCACTTATTCCAAAATTGACCACATAGTTGGAAGTAAAGCACTCCTCAGCAAATGTGAAAGAACAGAAATTATAACAAACTGTCTCTCAGAACACAGTGCAATCAAATTAGAACTCAGGATTAAGAAATTCACTTAAAACCGCTCAACTACACGGGAACTGAACAACCTGCTCTTGAATGACTACTAGGTACATAATGAAATGAAGGCAGAAATAAAGATGTTCTTTGAAACCAATGAGAACAAAGACACAATGTATCAGAATCTCTGAGAAACACTTAAAACAGTGTGTAGAGGGAAATTTATAGCACTAAATACCCACAAGAGAAAGCAGGAAAGATCTAAAATCGACACCCTAACATCACGAGTAAAATAACTAGAGAAGCAAGAGCAAACATATTCAAAAGCTTGCAGAAGGCAAGAAATAACTAAGATCAGAGCAGATCTGAAGGGGATAGAGACACGAAAAACCCTTCCAAAAATCAGTGAATCCAGGAGCTGATTTTTTGAAAAGATCAACAAAATAGATAGACCACTGGCAAGACTAATAAAGAAGAAAAGAGAGAAGAATCAAATCGATGCAATAAAAAATGATAAAGGGGATATCACCATCAATCCCACAGAAATAAAAACTACCATCAGAGAATACTATAAACACCTCTATGCAAATAAACTAGAAAATCTAGAAGAGATGGATAAATTCATGAATACATTCACCCTCCCAAGACTAAACCAGGAAAAAGTGGAATCCCTGAATAGACCAATAACAAGTTCTGAAATTGAGGCAATAATTAATAACATACCAACAACAACAACAACAACAAAACCCCAGGACCAGAAAGATTCACAGCTGAATTCTACCAGAGATACAAAGAGGAGCTGGTACCATTCCTTCTGAAACTATTTCAATCAATAGAAAAAGAGGGAATTTTCCCTAACTCACTTTATGAGGCTAGCCGCATCCTGATACTAAAACATGGTATAGACACAATAAAAAAAAGAGACTTTTAGGCCAATATCTCTGATGACCATCGACGCAAAAATCCTCAATAAAGTGCTGGCAAACCAAATCCAGCAGCACATCAAAAAGCTTGTCCACCACGATCAAGTGGGCATCATCCCTGGGATGCAAACCTGGTTCAACATATGCAAATTAATAAATATAATCCATCACATAAACAGAACCAAAGAAAAAAACCACATGATTACCTCAATAGATGCAGAAAAGGCCTTTGACAAAATTCAACAGCCCTTCTTGCTAAAAACTCTCAACAAACTAGGTATTGATGGAATGTATCTCAAAATAGTAAGAGCTATTTATGACAAATCCACAGCAATATCACACTGAATGGGCAAAAACTGCAAGCATTCCCTTAGAAAACCGGCAGAAAACAAAGATGCTTTCTCTCACCGCTCCTATTCAACATAGTGTTGGAAGTTCTGGCTAGGGCAATCAGGTAAGTGAAAGAAATAAAGGGTATTCAATTAGGAAAAGAGGATGTCAAATTTTCTCTGTTTGCAGATGACATTATTGTATATTTAGAAAATCCCATCATCTCCGGGCAGATCACGAGGTCAGGAGATAAAGACCGTCCTGGCTAACACGGTGAAACCCCGTCTCTACTAAAAAATGCAAAAAAACTAGCTGGGCGAGGTGGTGGGCGCCTATAGTCCCAGCTACTCGGGAGGCTGAGGCAGCAGAATGGCGTAAACCTGGGAGGGGGAGCTTGCAGTGAACCAAGATCTGGCCACTGCACTCCAGCCCCGGCGACAGAGCGAGACTCCGTCTCAAAAAAAAAAAAAAAAAAAGAAAATCCCGCCATCTCAGCCGAACATCTCCTTAAGCTGATAAGCAACTTCAACAAAGTCTCAGGATACAAAATCAATGTGCAAAAATCACAAGCATTCTGATACACCAATAATAGACAAATAGAGAGCCAAATCATGAGTGAACTCCCATTCACAATTACTACAAAGAGGATAAAATACCTGGGAATACAACTTACAAGGGATGTGAAGGAGCTCTACAAGGAGAACTACAAACCACTGCTCAACGAAATAAAAGAGGACACAAACAATGGAAGAACATTCCATGCTCATGAATAGGAAGAATTGATACTAGATGTACCATATGACCGAGCCATCCCACTGCTGGGTATATACCCAAAGGATTATAAATTATTCTACTACAAAGACACATGCACACGTATGTTTATTGCGGCACTATTCACAATAGCAAAGACTTGGAATCAACCCAAATGTCCATCAGTGACAGACTGGATTAAGAAAATGTGGCACATATACACCATGGAATACTATGCAGCCATAAAAAAGGATGAGTTTGCATCCTTTGTAGGGACATGGACGCAGCTGGAAACCATCATTCTTAGCAAACTATCACAAGAAGAGAAAACCAAACACCGCATGTTCTCACTCATAGGTGGGAACTGAACAATGAGATCACTTGGACTCGGGAAGGGGAACATCACACACTGGGGCCTATCATGGGGAGGGGGGAGGGGGGAGGGATTGCATTGGGGAGTTATACCTGATATAAATGATGAATTGATGGGTGCTGACAAGTTGATGGGTGCAGCACACCAACATGGCACAGATATACATATGTAACAAACCTGCCTGTTATGCACATGTACCCTAGAACTTAAAGTATAATAATAAAAAAAAAAAAGAATCGATATAATGAAAATGGCCATACTGCCCAAGGTAATTTATAGATTCAACGCTATCCCCATCAATCTTCTACTGACTTTCCTCACAGAATTGGAAAAAACTACTTTAAAGTTCATGTGGAACCAAAATAATCTGCACAGCAAAGACAATCCTAAGCAAAAAGAACAAAGCTGGAGGTGTCACACTACCTGACTTCAAACTATACTACAAGGCTACAGTAATCAAAACAGCATGGTACTGCTACCAAAACAGATATATAGACTAATGGAACAGAACAGAACAGAGGCCTCACAAATAACACCACACATCTACAACCATCTTATCTTTAACTAACCTGACAAAAACAAGAAATGGGGAAAGGATTCCCTATTTAATAAATGATGATGGGAAAACTGGCTAGCCATATGTAGAAAGCTGAAACTGGATCCCTTACTTACACCTTATACAAAAATTAACTCAGGATGGATTAAAGACTTAAATGTAAGACCGAAAACCCTACCATAAAACCCACCATAAAAACTGTAGGAGAAATCCTAGGCAATACCATTCAGGAAATAAGCACGGGCAGAGACTTCATGACTAAAATACCAAAAGCAATGGCAACAAAAGCCAAAATAGAGAAATGGGGTCTAATTAAACTAAGGAGCTTCTGCACAGCAAAAGAAGCTATCATCAGAGTGAAGAGGCAACGTTCACTCTGGGAGAATGGGAGAAAATCTTTGCAATGTACCCATCTGACAAAGGGCTAATATCCAGACTCTACAAAGAACTTAAACAAATTCACAAGAAAAATACAAACAACCCCATCAAAAAGCAGGCAAAGGATATGAACAAACACTTCTCAAAAGAAGACATTTATGCAGCCAGCAAACATGTGAAAAAATGCTCATCATCACTGGTCATCAGAGAAATGCAAATCAAAACTGTAATGAGATACCATCTCACAGCAGTTAGAATGGCAATCAGGAAGTCAGGAAACAACAGGTGCTGGAGAGCATGTGGAGAAATAGGAATGCCTTTATACTGTTACTGGGAGTGTAAATTAGTTCAACCATTGTGGAAGACAGTGTGGCAATTCCTCAAGGATCTGGAGCTAGAAATACCATTTGACCCAGCGATCCCATTACTGGGTGTATACCCAAAGGATTATAAATCATGCTTCCATAAAGACACATGCACATGTATGTTTATTGCAGCACTATTCACAATAGCGAAGACTTGGAACCAACCCAAATGTCCATCAGTGATAGACTGGATTAAGAAAATGTGGCACATATATACCATGGAATACTATGCAACCATAAAAAAGATGAGTTCATGTTCTTTCTAGGGACATGGATGAAACTGGAAGCCATCATTCTCACTAAACTATCACAAGGACAGAAAACTAAACACCACATGTTGTCACTCATAGGTGGGAGTTGAACAATGAGAACACATGGACACAGGGTGGGGAACATCACACAATGGGATGTGTCAGGGGGTTGGGGGCTGGGGGAGGGATAGCGTTAGGAGAAATACCTAATGTAAATGACAAGTTGATGGGTGCAGCAAACCAACATGGCACATGTATGCCTATGTAACAAACCTGCACATTGTGCACATGTACCCTGGAACTTAAAGTATAATAAAAAAGAAAAAAAGGAAAGAAAGAAAAGAAAAGCCAAAACTACAAGCAGATCAATGGTTCCTTGAGAATGGAGGAGGAAATATTCTGCAAAAGGGCACGGGTAACTTTTCTTGACCGTGAAAAAATTCTTGATCGTACTGGTTGTAGAATTTACCAAAATTCGTCAAACTGTATACCTAGAGTTGGCGAATATATAAATTATACCTTGATGAAACAAAAACTTAAGTTAAAAACTTAAGAATTAAAATTAAAATGGTTACAAGATTGCTGACATTCAGCAAAGTTTATTATGTACTACTTATTTTTCTAAATACCTTACAAGTATGAACTCATTTTAATCTTCACAATGACCTGTGTGGTAATCACTTTTATCATTTTCATTTTACAGAGGTAAGAGACTGACACCTTGAGAGGTTAAGTAATTAGCCCAGAATCATACAACATTAATGCAGCCAGGATCCCAGCTGAGGTCATTTGGCTCTGTTGCTCACACAGTTTAGCTCCACTGCCCACACAATTGGTTGCCATCACCCACACTCGCAGCCACTGCCATGTGTGGACCACTGTTTGGTCAGCCGTTCTAATTTTTCCTTCTTTGCTATTTCAATACCTAATGAATATCTTTGTACGTGTACCTTTCTTTGCTTGTGGTTTCCTTTCTGAGTAGTTATTTCCTAGAAGTGGGATTGCTGGGTCAAAGAATAGGTGTATTTAAAATTTCAATTAAATTTCCTTTTTTAGTATCTCCTAGGTGTCAGATCTATATTCCCATTCCCATTTATCATCATATTTAACTTTCATGGCTCCTCAAATATTATCCTAGAAATTAGTTTAACTAAAATTCCTACACATTTATGTAGAGAGGATACTCCTGTGAGCATATGTATTGTGATCGTCCTCATAACCTGTGGAGGTTAAGGACCTGTCTTGAATCCCACAGCTAATCAGTACATAAAATCCCAACTCAGCCTGACTCCATGTCCTGTGTGAATTTTACTGCATACTAGCTATTAGTTCTGTAATCAGAATGGGTTTTCTTTTGTGTGTTTTATTCCTGGGAGTCAGAATTAAGAGTAAACCACCAAGAAAGTCACCACCATAGGGCTCTCTCTCATCAAAGAGGGATTTATGCTCCTAGGGAAAACAAAACAAAACAAAACCCAAGTATTCCTTGGAGCTCTGTGTTACTAGAATGTGTTGATCCTGAAAAATGATTTCCATAATTTTAATTATTTCTCATGTTTTAGCATGCTTTATGTTAAAGAATACAATCTATATCTTCTCATCAAGAATTTGCTTGGTGAATATTCTAAAAAAAGAATCATAGCCTTACTTAAATATAAACACAGTATGGCCATGTAATAATAGAATAGACAAATGTGTAGATTTCCCAGGTTTCTTCTTTCTTCCCTCCATTTTTTATGACATACTATTGCTCTGATACTTACTAATGGGTTAACCTTGGGCAAGATACTTTATCATTTTTAAGCCAAATTTCCTCATCTGGAAAATGGGGATAATAAAAGTGTCCTATTCTGTGGAATTATTTTTAAAATTAAACCAAATAATTCATGCATGGCATTTGATACAATACCTGGCACACAGGAGGCCTGGATACACATCAGCGGATAGTGTTGGCAGTGGCACAAGCCACCTTCAAGACTGGACATGTAGCTAGTGATCAAGCCAGGTCCAAGGTGTGGTCCATATGAAGATTTTCAAAGAGCATGGAGCAAGCTTCTAGTGAATAAAAGAAAGTTATTCAGCAGTTGGGGTGGGTGGAGTGAGAAGAGTTTAAGATGAAATAAAACTGACCCCTAAGCAGGACACCACTGGCCAGCTCCTTCTAAGTTGGCCTCCATTGTAAAAACCCCTCCATGTCTCCCATGGCTTCTCTGATCACTCCTTGTTTTTCTGAGCTGATTCCTTTACCCCTCCTGCCTTCAAGGTTCTATCTTCAACTTTTTCTGTTTCTCATCTACAGTTTCTCCCTGAAGATTTATGCTTAGGTAATTATAGAAACTTGTAGAATAATTAAGAATATAAGAGAAAGAAGAAATTTTATGTTTTGGTGGGGAAGATGGTTGAGGGTCTTCTCTACCTTTTAGATGGGGGTAGGGCAGGAAGGAATTAAGTTGAAAATATCAGCTTTGGATTTGATTTTCACCATTGGCTTTTTGAGTTCTTGGTTAATTAAATCTTGTTGCCAAAATCATGAAAATGCTCCCCTTTTGCATTTGGTATGAGTTGATATCAATTCATTAGACACTGTGAAGTGGGTTGAGGAGTGTATGACCCACATCCGTATCTGGGTATGTGTGGGAGCCATTTTGCCAGATATGAAAGTCAAATTAGTCAGTGTTGTTGCTTGCTGCAGCTGGGGTAAAGGTTTATCTGGAAAAGAGTCTGAATCTCTTGGCCAAAACGAGACCTTAGGCTTGATCCATAATTTCTATATTCTACGTCTGCCAATAATTAAGAGTTGGCTCTATGCCAATAATGTGGGAGCCTCAGAATTAATATGTAGGAGTTTGGGTGAATAACATTTTGATGCTTAATATTACCTGGAGGTAACTATTGGTTCACTAAGGATAGCCAGGATATTTCATGAAAAGAGTTCCTTTGCTGATATATTGGTTTCTGTTTGATTGTATCTGGTGCAGTGATCCAATGAAAATAATAATTTTTACTCTTCTGGTTTATTTGTGGGTTGGACCTAGAAGCTGAGAAACTCAATACTGAGTCCTTTTTCAAAAGGACTAGGAAAAAACTCATTTAATGAAAGCTCATCCTTCCCTCTGCCTCAAGGTCTGAGTGAAGAATGTTATTGACCATCTGTGGTTTGGCCTGCCCATTGCCCTTCTGCACACAGAATCCCTGCCCCACCCTTTCTCTGTCTTGAAAATCACATCTCTCTGACATTGATATTATGATTTGGATGGAGATGGCCCTACCCCTTGCCTTTAGTGGGGACTCAGCACCAGTCAATGAGAACACCACATCATCACATCCCTCTGGCCACAGTAACGAATTCTGGGGCGAGCCCATGACCAATGCCAGATCAAACAGAGACAGTCCTGGGGATTTTGCTCAAATTCTTCTGAGAGATCATTTCTTTCTGTTGGGATTGATAACCTGGCAGAATGTATATCTAGGGCTGCTGGAGGCCATCTTGCCACCACAGGATAGCCTGCCAGAGAACAAAGCCAATATATAGGAAAAAAGAGCCAGGAGATGGATACTAACTCCTGATGACTCTATATTAATATCTGGATGCAGCCACATCTGAAGCTAAATTGGATGTCTCTTATATGAATAAATAAGTTCATTTGTTTTTGTTCAAGCCAGTTTGAGCTTTTTAATCTCCAGTAATCTAAAATCTAAGTATTTTATACCCAGATGTGTCAGTCCATTCTTGCATTGCTTTAAAGAAATATCTGAGTCTGGGTCATTTATAAAGAAAAGAGGTTTAATTAGCTCATGGTTCTGCAGGGTGTACAGGAAGTGTGGTGCCAGTGTCTGCTTCCAGTGAGGCTCAGGAAGCTTAGATTCGTGGTGGAAGGCAAAGGGGAAGTCAGTGCATTGCATGACAAGAGACAGAGCAAGAGAGAGAGAGAATGGGGATGTCCTAGACCCTTTTAAACAACCAGATCTAGCTTGAGCTAACCGAGTGAGAACTCACTTATCACCAAAGAGACAGAGCTAAACTATTCATGAGCAATCCACCCTTATGATCCAATCACCTCCCACCAGGCCCCACCTCCACCACCGGGAATCCCATTTCAACATGAGATTCGGAGGGGACAAAATTCAAATCATATCACCAGAAAAGAAGACTCTATCAATACACAAATTTATAGCCTAGATAAATAAAATGTTATCATATTTCATTAACTTTCATGGTGTTGAAGAAAGAAAAATATCTCAGCAATGAGACTGTTTCCTTATTTGATTGGTCTCCAACATACGTTAGGAAGAGAAATCACATTATTCTTTCTCTTCCTTCCCAAATGTATTTCTGACAACCACATGGTGTTCAGATAGCCAACGTTTCTGTGCAAATCCTCTATCTGTCCAACCTTATTATGTACAGCTGTATCTCTGTTTTGTGAAGACTAGGTGTCCCTTCTGCCTCTTTTGTCTTCATACTATACATCCCGTTTCTTATCTGCAGCTCTATGGACGCCAAATTTCTCTTTTCAGAAACTAAAACATGACTCACACTGACTTTGCAGACAGTCTTTACCCTCCAGGGACCTTCTAGGTTCTGAGGGAAAGAGAAAACTTGAAAGACTTAGATATGCAGTGGTAATCTACACAGAGAGAAATGAGACTGCTGAGACTGTGAATGGCGAACAGAGGTTGAATTTAGCCCTATGTCAGACAGATTATTTTCCCCAGCGAGCAGAGCTAGTGCACACATCTGTCGCTGGGAGCCATATCATAGACCTTGATGTGGGATTGTAAAATCTAAAGTTGGCCTAAAGCCAGGAGGGCATTAAAATTGGAATTCCCAAACTCCAGATGTCTAGCTTTACACTGTAGGAAACCCCTGCTCAACTGGCATAAATTTATTTCAAAATCTGCACCAGTTTGCAATGATTAGAGGAGATGCAGCACTGGTCTGAACATTTCTAGGACAGGGAGCAAAAACTCAAATGCCTGTGGGGGCCACTGGCACAGTTCGGTGAAGTGGACTGGTTGGGACCTGAGTGCCTGCATGTCTGAAATGAGCTGGCACTATTCAGCCCCAGCTGAGGCAATTGTGCCTGCTGGTGCAGCATGGGCCCTGTGCTGCCAGATCTTCAGCACTTCGCAGAGAGGCTGTAAGCCCAGGAGTAGGAGTCATCAGTTTGCAACCTCTGATTTGATGCAACATCATGATTGTGCCAGGTGACTAAATATGGGGTTGTGTTTAGACCTAATTTAGTTCACTTTGAACAGAACCCAGAGTGTTGTGGTTTAGAGCATAGACTTTGGTGTCAGGTTTACCTGGATTTGTAGCCTAGCTTTGCCACTTACTAATGTCATGACCTTGGCCAAAAAACTTAATGTCTTTGAGTTGCAGTGTTCACATCTGTAAAACGGAGCTGTGGTTTCCATGTCTGCCTCTTGGGTGGGCTGGGAAGGGGTAGACTTTGAGATAAAATGACATAATACTCTCAAAGCTGTTACATAGTGGCTGTATAAAAGGTAATGCTTTAAAAAATGCTGGTAATTCTGTGATTGAAATCACAGAAATTTATGTAAGGTATTATTTTCATATTCTCCAGAAACATAAAGTCAGAGAGACAATATTGTGCGGTGGTTAAGAGCACTCATCCTGGAGTCAAATCCTGCTTTGAGAAAACCTGTAGAACTCAGTTAACATTCTTACAGCATTTAGAACAGAGCCTGGCACACAGTAAGGACTATGGGGGTGGGTGTAAGGTTATGATACTATTATTGCAATATGTTTTAATAGCTCTTATGACTTTGTCACTTGAGTAAGACTGTATCTAGTAGGGCATGGTGACTCATGCTGGTAATCCCAACACTTTGGGAGGCTGAGGTGGGAGGATCACTTGAGGCCAGGAATTCAAGAATAGCTTGGGCAAGATAGTAAGCAAGACCCTATCTCTACAAAAAATTAAAACAACAACAACAGCAGTAACTGTATCCACACCCTGAAACTTGTGGTTTACATCACCTTAACTTTAATAATATCTGATGCAATTAATTTTTACTTTAGAAAGTTGGAAACAGTTACCTACTATTTAAAGAGCTGCTTTAAATTCACCGTGAAAGGTCTAAAAAAATGTAGGATTAAAAAGAGAGATTGCAATTATGTCACATTCTTTTAAAACAGGCTATACAAAACTGACCTGGGTTTACAAGAAAAAAAGCAACAATTTCTTGAGAGCCTCTTTTGTGCAATGCACATTGCTAGACCAAAAAAACAAAGCTAAAATAATAAATGGCAAAAGTAAGCCCTCGACCTAAGCCAACGTCCATATTCATGTATGCTGCCTTATGGTTGTCCTGCAGACAGTTTGAGATCTTTTTTTTATTCTACTCTCAGAGGTTACCCGGTAGGGCTGGGGTGTGCGGGAAATAGAGATCAGCACTGGGTTCAAAAGTGATGCAGGTAAGACGTGGAGCCCCAGGGCGGGCCCCAGATATGACACAGATGTCCGCCTGGGTCAAGGACGCAGGGAGGATAGGAAAGGCGGTGGGAGGCGAGCGCACTGGCTGGTACTTCTCCCTAAACCAGGGAGTAGTGAATCTTCAGAAGAATGCAGTCTCAACTTCGCGGGCGTCTGAGAGAAAGCGAGGCTGACATCTTCTGTCCCAGTTGGAGTGTATACTCCAGGAGCTCCAGGAGCGAGCGCAGACCAGAGAGCAGATGGAGGCGGAGTGAAAGGGTAGCCCCGCCGGCGTGAGGTAGAGAGCCGGGACCCATCCCAAGTCGGGGTGCTGGAGCGGAGGATCCCAGGCTGCAGGCTCGCTGGGCGTGCCGGGGCCGGGCGGGAGAGGCGCGCGTCCGGGCCTGCAGTGGTACGCTCCGCTGAGGCAAGAGGAGCCCTGGGGCGCTGCGCCTGGGACCCCTCTGTCGAGACCTCCTCCAGGAGGTTACAGCCGCCCGCAGCCCTGACAGCCCAGAGAAGGAGACCGCCACCTGGCCTCGCGCCCCAACTCCAAACCCAGGGCCATCCCAGACTGCCTGTTTTAGGAAGGAAGGGAGCTAACTGAAATTAGATTTTATTAACCAAAAAGTAATGAGAAGTTACAGAATCAGGCTGAGAAGTGATTAAGTGGAGGCTCTTTCCGGATGGAAAGGTGGAGGGAGGCTGTCTACAAAGCAGTTGGTAGCAGTTATTTGAAGGACAAACGTTTCATGTATCTGCACTGTGGATCCACTGAGATCCTTCACTCAACCATTACCCATGCAGAACGTGTGAAATCTAAGGGTTGCTTTTGTGACTCACTTAGCCAGAGTTCTTGGTAGTGTCATGACAGCTGGACTCAGTTGTTGGGTTCCCTCAGATGAGTAGAGTTGTTTAATCTCTTTGAGACACAGTTTCTTCCTCTTTAAAGTGAAGATGCTTATAGAAGAGTACACAGAAAAAAAAAAAAAAAAGAAGAAAAGAAAAAAAAAAAGTAAGGATGACAATAACCCCTTAGCTACCTCCCAGAATCTTGTTTAGAGGCAAATGAGGCAATTTTTTTTCCTTTCCTTTTTTTTTTTTTTTTTTGAGACAAGGTCTCACTCTGTCTCCCAGGCTGGAGTGCAATGGTGTGATCTTGGCTCACTGTAATCTCTACTTCCCAGGTTCAAGCGATACTCCTGCCTCAACTTCCCGAATAGCTGGGATTACAGGTCTGCACCATCACTCCTGGCTAATTTTTGTGTTTTTAGTAGAGATGGAATTTTGCCATATTGGCCAGGGTGGTCTCGAACTCCTGACCTCAGGTGATCCACCCACCTCAACCTCCCAAAGTGTTAGGAATACAGGGGTGAACCACCTCACCCGGCCAAATGAGGCAATTTTTATGAGTGAAAGTTCTTTATGTATGATCAAATGTGGTATAAACATTAGCAATTATTAAACGAATTTCAAATTTATTCCTCCACCTACTCATAATTTATAGTATATCCCAAATGGAGAGTTGAATAATTATTTAGCGCAATTTCATTAATAATGTATTGAATGATTCCTATCACAAGGAGTTGTCTATCTGATGTAATCAGTGTAGACAAGTGATCTGAATAACATGAACCTCCTATCTAATTTTATCAACAGCTTTGAGAGGTTTGGGGATATATTATTGACACATCTCCAGTGGTTCATTTCGTTTTCTTCATGATTGCTTGTCAACCTTCCATTTTTTATGATGAAAAAGCCATCTGTGTTATGATGAATTGGCTTTGTTTCCATGTTATGTCCCACACCTAATTCATTATTATTTAGAGCTGTAATTAAACATTATTAAACAGTTTAATAGGGTGTCTCATAGTTCAAGGTGAGACTAACTTTATTCAGCAGGGAAAATCTGATTTTATTATTTACTTTATTTGAGGTCAGATTATTTTCAAATAGTTAAATAAAGTTAAATATATTCAATATGTACATAAACTTGAGAACTCTAAAGAGAAAATTCCTCCCCAAACAACTACATCACAGAGCTAAGAGGAGGAAAAAGCCCAGAGTTGTATTTCCAAAAAAACAAAAAAGAAGTATTTAATCAGAGTAATTCATACATTTAAAGAACTGACCCTATAGCTTGAGTTCTACATTATAGTTCATCACAATGAAATTCAAAGAACATTTTCTCCCTTACTGGAAATCTAATTGCATGCATGGTCTCTGCATACTTGTAAAAGTGTAATCATGTATTGCCTCATATCACTTGAATTTATTGCTTGTGTATTATTGTAACCGGAAAGACAGTCATAGAGGGGTGAGGTTGTGGGGCTTATTCTTACACTTCTCCTCCCAGTGCCTTTCACAGAACTGAGCCCAAAGTTGTTCATAATATATGCTTTTGACTTGATGACTTGATTAATTGTTCCATTGCTTTCATTGTAATGTAATTTGCTGCATTTGGGTCAGATACCTAAGTTAGCTAAATATTCCACTGTGGAGTTGTACTTTCTGTGAATTTAAACTTCTTATAAATTACCTTGGGTTGCCAGGCTTCTGTAACAATTTCCAGGGGGTTATCACTTGCCTTTTTTAATCCATGTAAGAGTCAAAGAATAAAGTCTCTTTGAGATCATTCGGTGTGGCATTCATTGTGAGTGACTTTGAAGAAATAAAGCTGGACAAATGCCTTGCAATTATGTCTAGCCAATGTATCCACTGTTGTTTGCTTTGGGTTTTGGCTTGAGGCCTCTAGGAAGTTGTATCCTCCAAGGGAGCCATCTTTTGATGATATTTAGCCTCCGATTTCAATCTATGGAAAGGGAGAAAAGTAAGACTGATGCTTCTTTCATCAAGAATCACTTTGGTAACATCAAAAGATTAAGGCAAGTGTTTTTTTCCTTCACCTTTCACCTTCTTTTGTCCCTTCTTCTTCACTCTCCATAAAGCTTATCTTGGAAGCCAGGCACCATCTGCCATGTCACGGTAAGGTGTATGTAATGCATGCTCTGATAGGGTTTGTGTTTATAACACATATATATGGAGTTGTCACTGAGGCAGGAATTGCTTGCTATCAGGAGTAACATCCTGAATAAGATTACCAAGGCTGGCCTGTGGTCAGATTGTCTTCCTGACATAACATTTCTCTCCCCCTTAATATCTATACCTTCGTTTATGAGAGCCCCACATTTTTTTTGGTTGCTGTTGTTGTTTGTTTTCTTTTATAATTTCGGTATTTTGTACATAAACTTGTATTTCATTCTGAGAAAAAAATCTCTTCTAATTTCAAGGGGATAGAGGTGAAAACAAAATGAAACGGAAAGCTGTTCAGATAACCCAGGAGGATTTTAAGACCCCTTTGTTATAACAATCCTTTTATGTTTGAAATATTTATTGGGCTTCTTCCTGGTCACGATCAGAAGGGAAACCTGAATTGGTGCCCTCTAAGCTGCTTGGGCGGACAGAAGAGTACATGTTTACAAGTCAAGATGGTGCTTGATCTTGGAACGACAGGAAATGATTTTGCAAATCCAGATAAACTATTTTATCCTAGAAAGCATATGTGCCAAACACAGTTTAAAGAAAACACACAAGGATCCTTGTGTCGTACCCCATGGGTAGAGTGTAGGAAGAAGCTAACACTTTTCCAGATTAAGAGCAATCTGGTGAAATAGTTGCCTCTCAGTGGCTTGTTTTGCCTGTGTGCCCTCTCACAGTGTAAACTTTTAGATTTTTATAATGGAAGAGTGTCCTAAGTTTGGCACTTGCTCCCTTTGGACAAGGTGGAGCTGATAATTTATTTCTCTTCCCCCATCCAAAATTATTTTTCAGTTATTTAAAGTTTATATAGATAAATATTATGGGATAAGATTATTTTAAAGCTTATATAGATGAGAAATTGCCAAGAAAGTTTTGAAAAAGGATTAGGGAGAGGGATTTCTACCCCTAGATTTTAAAGTGTGCTATAAAGCTAATAATAAAACAGTGTGGTATTCAGATATACATCAATGGAACACAATAGAGTCTGGAACAGATCTAGGTATATATGCTAACTTTATTTTGCTAAAAGGGGCATTATTGATATAAAAATTATTTAATAAATGGTATCAGGATTGGGTCAGCTAATGGCTAGCATTTAATTAGCACTTACTACATGCCAGGTACTATTCTAAGGGCTTTTCATGCATTCAATCTTCATAGCAGCCCTTTGAGATAGATACTATTATTATTCCTATTTACAAATGAGAACACTAAAACACAGGGAGATTTAGTAACTGGTCCAAAGTTACACAGCTATTAAATAGTAGAGCTAAGATTTGAATCAGGCAATAAAATTAGGTCTTTACCTAGTTTATATGATACATAAACAAATTCTAGATGAATTAAAAATCTGCATGTATAAAACGATGTTTTTATAACATCATTACAATATTGGAAGATAATCCAGAGGTACATTTATATAACTTTGAAATCAAAGAAAATTCCTTAAGCAAGACAAGAACCCCAGAAAAATGAAGGTAAATTATTGATCTGACAACATAAATATTCAAAAACTTCTGTTGAGAAGATACCATAACAAAAATAAAAACTTTCATGACCAAAAGGAAATATATTTGGAACTCATTTGTTAGAAGAAGGGTTTGTATCTGTAATGTACAAAAACCTTTTATAAAATGACAGAAAAATCAGTCCAATTTAAAAGTGGGAAAAACATACAAACTGGCAATTCACAGGGGATGAAATGCAAATGATCGAGAAATATGTAACAGTGGCAATATGTGCAGTGTTAATAGCGTGTAGAGGAACTTCCAATTTTCCTATTCAAGACTTCCATCTAAGACCTCAAACTATGAGACTAATAAAAGAAAACACTGGGTAAAACTCTCCAGGACATTGGAATGGGCAAAGATCTCTTGAGCAATGCCCCATGGACACAGACAACCAAAACAAAAAATGAACAAATGGGATCACATCAAGTAAAAATGCTTCTGCACAGCAAAGGAAACAATCAACAAAGTGATGAGACAACCCATAGAATGGGAGGAAGTATTTGTAAACTACCCATCTGACAAGGAATTAATAGCCAGAATATATAAGGAACTCAAAGAACTCTATAGGAAAAAAGTCTAATAATCCAATTTAAAAATGGGCAAAATATCTGAGTAGACATTTGTCAAAAGAAGATATACAAATGGCAGACAGGTATATGAAAAAGTGCTCAACATTACTGATCATCAGAGAAATGCAAAAGAAAACTACAATGAGATATCATCTCACCCCAGTTAAAATGGCTTTTATCCAAAAGACAGGCAATAACAAATGCTGGTAAGGATATGGAGAAAAGGGAGTGCTTGTATACTGTTGGTGGGAATGTAAATTAGTACAACTGCTATGGAGAAAAGTTTGGAGGTTCCTCAAAAAAATAAAAAATAGAGCTACCATATGATACACCAATTCTACTCCTAGGTATACATTCAAAAGAAAGGAAATTAGCGTATCAAGGAGGTACCTGCACTTCCATGATTATTGCAGTGGTATTCACAATAGCCAAACTTTGGAAGCAACCTAAGTGTCCATCAGCAGACAACTGAATAAAGGAAATGTGATACATATACACAATAGAATACTAGTCAGCCGTAAAAAAGAATGAGATCTTGTCATTTTCAACAACATGGGTTGATCTAGAGATCATTATGTTAAGTGAAATAAACCAGGCACAGAAAGACAAACATTGCATGTTTCACTTATCTGTGGGAGCTAAAAATTAAAACAGTTGAAGTCATGGAGATAGAGAGTAGAATGATGATTACCAGAAGCTGGGAAGGGTAGTGTGGTAGGATGGGAGGGAAGGGGGAATGGTTAATGGGTACAAAAAGTATTTAGAAAGAATAAATAATGCCCAGTATTTGCTAGCACAACAGGGAAAATACAGTAAAAAAAATCTAATTTTTCATTTAAAAATAACTAAAAGAGTATAATTGGATTGTTTGTAACACAAAAGATAAATGCTTGAAGTGATGGATACTCTACCCTGATATCATTATTATGCTTTGCATACCTGTACCAAAATATTTCATGTAACCCATAAATATATACACCTACTGTGTGCCCACAAAAATTAAAAAGAAAAAAGAAATAAGCTAGACACAGAAAAATAAGTAAATAAATGCCAGTGAACATTCTTCACAGAAATAGAATAAAAAATTCTAAAAATTATATGGAACCACACACACACACACACACACAAACAAAATAAGAACAGCCAACGCCAAAACAAAGCATATCAACACAAAACTGGAGGAATTATATTACCTGACTTCAAATTATACTACAGAGCTATAGTAACCAAAACAGCAATGTACTGACAAATAAAGCAGATACGTAGACCAATGGAAGAGAACAAAAAACCCAGAAATAATTTCATACATCTACAGGTGAACTCATTTTTGACAAATATGCCAAGAATATACAGAGGGGAAAGGATAGTCTCTTCAGTAAGTGGTGTTGGGAAAATTGGACATCCATAGGTAGAAGAATGAAGCTAAACACCTATTTCCTGCCATATACAAAAATGAAATCAAAATGGTTTGAGGACTTAAGTCTGAGACCAGAAACTGTGAAACTACTAAAAACAAACAAACAAACAAACAAACACTGGGCAGACACTCCAGGATATTGGCCTGGGCAAAGATTTCTTGAGGAATACCCCACAAGCATAGGCAACCAAAGCAAAAATGGACAAATGGGATCACATCAAGTTAAAAAGCTCTTGCACAGGAAATGAAACAAACAACAAAGTGAAGAGACAACCCACAGAATGGGAGAAAATATTTGCAAACTACCCTTCTGACAAAGGATTAATAAACAGAAAATACAAGGACCTCAAACAACTTTATAGGGAAAAAACCTAATAATCTGATTTAAAAATGAGCAAAAGATCTGAATAGACATTTCACAAAAGAAGATGTGCAAAAGGTCAGTGGTACGTAACAAAGTGCTTAACATCCTTCATCAGAGAACTGCACATCAAAACTGCAAAGAAATATCGTCTCACCCCAGTTAAAATGGCTCATATCAAAAAGACAGGCAATAAAAGCTGGCAAGGATGTAGAGAAACGGGAACCCTGATACATTGTTGGTGGGAATGTAAATTAGTGTAACTACCATGAAGAACAGTTTGGAGGTTCCTCAAAAAGCTAAAAACAGAGCTTCCTTATAATCCAGCAATCCTGCTGCTAGGGATATACCCAAAAGAAAAGTAAATATATAGAAGATGTATCTGCACTTCCATGTTTATTGCAACAGTATTCCAAATACCCAAGATTTGGAAACAAATTAAGTGTCCATCAGCAGATGAATGGATTAAAAGAATATTTTAACTCTACAGTCCCTTTTATTTTGTAAAACACAATATGAAGAGCTTCCTGTTAAATATACTTATATTATGTAAGTGGAAAAAAGTATGCAAAGTTATATACAACACTATTATAACATAAGGCAAGCATCATAAGCTTCAATGACTATGGAAACCAGGTAGATATAAATGAAGCAGAGTGGGCATTAATAAAATCTGTGGGAGTAAGAAACAATTATTGTTAGTGTTAGGAATCTAAGAAATGGCAGACAATGGGGCCCAAAGCACAGAAGAGGGGATTATTTTTGGTTCAGAAGAAACAAAAGTAGGACAGAAACAGATGTAGACAGGTTACATGATAGCCCACTGATGGTTGTTCTTTTTTTCCATTGCATTGGGGTACAAGGATAGAGGGAAGTGAAGAAGGCTTGGAGAGGGTTTCCTGGAGAATGGGTGAGTGAGACATAGTGTGGTTTCCAGGGTCCAGTTAAGGTTGGTGAGCATAAGTTTATAGTGAAAGCATTATATACTTTTTAGATTGGCACGTGCACCAGAAACTATGTCAAAAATGAGTAAAAATTCCTGATAAAGTTAGGATTTTTGCCTTTCGAAGGAGAGAAATTATTAAGTCAACAATTAGGAAAAAAAATCTCAAGAAATAGGAGTTAGTTGCTCTTTCACATTAGAAAAATAGTTTTCACCCACAGAAGTTTTAAATAGTTTTATGGCGATATAATTCACATATCGTTCAATTCAGCCACTTAAAATGTACAGTTCAGTGGTTTTTAGTATTCACAGATATGTGCAACCATCACCACAATAAATTTTAGAACATTTTCATCTCCCTCAAAAGAAATTCTGTACCTCTTAGCCACCACCTCATCCCCTAACCTCCTCATCCCTACTCTCGCCTGCCCCAGCCCTAGGCAAGGAACAATCTACTTACTTTATATATAGATTTGCTTAACTTTGGACATTTCATGTAAATGGCATCATCCAATTGGTGGTCCTTTGTGACTGGCTTCTTTTACTTAGTAAAATGTTTTCAAGGTTTCCTGTAGCATGGATCAGAACCTAGATTTTGATCTAGTTTAATTTTATCACTTTTTTTTTATTTCTTTAACTTTTTTGTATTAAGCATTTAAAATTGACACATATACTTACATATATATGTTAGTGTCCATTAAATATGATTATAGGCCAGGTGTGGTGGCTCACACCTGTAATCCCAGCACTTTGGGAGGTGGAGGCAGGCGGATCACCTGAGGGCGGGAGCTCGAGACCAGCCTGACCAACATGAAGAAACCCCGTCTCTACTAAAAATACAAAATTAGCTGGGTGTGGTGGTGCATGCCTGTAATCCCAGCCACTCAGGAGGCTAAGGCAGGAGAATCACTTGAACCCGGGAGGTGGAGGTTTCAGTGTGCAGAGATTGTGCCACTGCACTCCAGCATGGGAAACAAGAGCAATACTCCATCTCAAAAAAAAAAAAAAAATGTATATATGATTACAACTATGCTATTTTCAGTAAATAAACTTTTGGAGTTTTCCCTTCCCCCCCTTTTTTTTTTTTGCTTATCTTCTTCCTGCTATATTACCTTTATCCCCTCCACAAGTGACTAACAACCTGACTAATATTTTCTCATATTTTCTGTATAATAAAGTCATACACACAAGCATGCACACACACAAAACTCCCTCCAAATCAACCAATAAACCTTTACTTCATTACCTTAAATCCCTGCATAATACTCAATGATGTGGATATTTGATAATTTCCTGGGCCTCCTGATGAGTATTCACTCATTGTTTTTGCTTTTTAATTTAATTTGTTAATGAACAATACCACAGGTAACATCCTTGCCAGTCGGGTGTGGTCCATGTACCAGCAGCATTACCACCACCTGGGAGCTTCTTCGATAAGCAGAATCTAAGTTCTATCCCAGCCTACTGAATTGAATCCCCAGGAAATTCAAACTGACATTGAAGACTGAGTAGTGACCTAGTATATATGCCATTTCATATTAATGTTATCATTTCTATAGTTAGATTTCAAGGAGTAAAATTCTGGGGCAAAGGGTATATATACTTTTAATTTTAACAGATGCCTTAACAGGTTGCTTCCCCTAAAGACTGCAGCACAACGGATTTCTACCAGCAGGGTATCAGAATATCCCTTTCTTCATGTTCCCATGAGCACTGAGCATTGATGATGAGATCGTTAAGGAAATTTGCCATGGTAAGAGCATTTGGATGTTGATTTTCCCCATGTAATTAAGCAAACTGTTCAAAAGATAGTATTAGAATAGTCCCAATTTCAAATGCTGGATTGCCAAGTCAAACTATTGAAAGAATGCAAAAGCTATAAATAAAGAGAATAAGGATGTAACTTCTCTAATGGAAAACTTCTCTCTTTTTTTCCAATCTTCTTGGCTCTAACACAAGGAAGGAGATACCCTTCTTGGGCATTGTGCAGTGTCTTGTTCACACTTTTTGGCAACATTTTCAGATAAATGTTTGGATTGGGGGAAGCAAAACACAGTAAATGTCTACAAAAAGCCTGGGTCAATTTCAATGAATAAATAAATAAATAAATAGAGAATTATAAGTTAAAATAAAGTAGCACATTTTGCTCATATTTACAGATTTTAAAATATCAACAGTATTCAATCAGAGTAAAAGTGTAGAAAAACAGACTCATAAATTGTCAATGGGAGTATATAAATTCATAATATCCTTTTAGAAGATAATAGGGCAGGATATATATAAGATATTTCAGTGCACATATGTTATAACTCAGCAAGATAGGAATCAATCTTATAGAAATAGTTACACAGGAGAAAAAAGACATATTAAAGGCTGTCCATTGAAAAATTTGAAAGTACTTAACTTCATCAATAGAGGCATGAATTAGTATATTTTGGTGTATGAATAATGTCTATACATGACATACAAAGCTCCATACGGCATATTGCTAAGCAAGATAAAACAATCATCTCAGAACAATACATGATATATAACCCACTTTTGGGAACAGTAACACAAAAAGTGTAAGGGATGTGTGTTTGTGAGTGCATGAGCATGTGTATATATGTATGTATGTAAGAGAAAACATGCACCAAACTACTAGCTTGGTGGTACTAGCTTGGTGTATATATGTATGTATGTAAGAGAAAACATGCACCAAACTACCACAGAGTGGTTACCTCTGTGTGTGTGTGTGGGGGGTCAGGGAGACTGGTGGTTAGAATGATGGTGAAGGGGAGACATATATACTATTAATATATAAATAATAATAATAACAATAATAATATTTATGGAGCACTTAACTATACATCCAGCACTATGCTGAAAGCTTTACATAAATAATCCTACTTAATCTTGACAACCACCTTATGAGGTAAATATTGTTATCTGAATTTTGCCATTTCCATTAAGTTAACTGAGTCACAAATAGGTGACATAATTTGCTTAAGATGATTCAGTCAGAAAGTTGTAGTACTGTGGTTTGAACTAAGGTAGTCTGACTCTAGAGACCATGCTTAGAAACTTGATTCTGTCTATCTATGTATTCATGTATCCATCCGTCTATTCATCTGTCTATTTGTCCATCCATCCATCCATCCATCCATCCATCCATCCATCCATCCATCC
>NC_045436.1:133244018-133244166 GCF_002776525.5 Piliocolobus tephrosceles
TCCATCCATCCATCCATCCATCCATCCATCCATCCATCCATCCATCCATCCATCATCTATTCATCTACCCACCTACCTGTCATTTATGTATTGTCTATCATCTTCCTTCCTTCCTTCCTTCCTTCCTTCCTTCCTTCCTTCCTTCCTT
>NC_045436.1:133244176-133362484 GCF_002776525.5 Piliocolobus tephrosceles
CTTCCTTCCTTCCTTCCTTCCTTCCTTCCTTCCTTCCTTCCTTCCTTCCTTCCTTCCTTCCTTCCTTCCTTCCTTCCTTCTTTCTTTTCCTTTCTCTTCTGCCACACTAAAATTCTCAGGCTACCATGGGGAAAATTAACCGTACAATATAATTTCTGAAAAAAAGCTAAGTTTCTCAGAGAGTAGCAAACATGACAAGTGATATAATTGGTTCTGATTATTTACTAGAGTGAGGGAGTTTGCCTCATTCCAGGACACCTGTGACAGGTGACAAACTGACTGTAGATCTCCAGATGGAGCAGAAAATGCAACTGAGTATGATTCCTGCCTCCAACTTGCTGCTGATCCACGGAAGCAAAGCATTTCATAACAAGAAGACAGCAATCCTCTCCATTATTTTGCTAATGAAGAAACAGGGTCCAGAGTATTTAGTGGCAGAACTGATATAAAAATCAGGTTTTCTAACCCTCAGCTCAGTGCTTTCTCCACTATATCATAATTTGGAGTTGTGTCATTTATGATATGCATTTACGTCTTGTAGGGTGTAATCAGAAAAGTGGACACACAGAGTTGACCCATTTCTGTCACTAGAGCTCTAAAATTTGTATATATTTTTCTAAAAGGAAAGAAAGACAGAACAGTTAGTGTTGAGCAGATGTTTTATCATCAGTCTAAAAGATTTGGCCATTATACCCTCCTTAACAGGAATCAGAAAAAAAAGAAAAAAAAAAAGGCAGTTCAATTTATTTCTTAAGAGTTATGTTTTTGTAAATTAGCTAGTTGGTTTTTACAGGGACTCCCTCCAACTTGCCCATTTCAAAGGTCTCCAATCCTGTTAAATAAGAAAATCGTCGGCCGGGCGCGGTGGCTCAAGCCTGTAATCCCAGCACTTTGGGAGGCCGAGACGGGTGGATCACGAGGTCAGGAGATCGAGACCATCCTGGCTAACACGGTGAAACCCCGTCTCTACTAAAAAATACAAAAAGCTAGCCGGGCGAGGTGGCGGGTGCCTGTAGTCCCAGCTACTCGGGAGGCTGAGGCAGGAGAATGGCGTAAACCCGGGAGGCGGAGCTTGCAGTGAGCCCAGATCCGGCCACTGCACTCCAGCCCCGGCGACAGAGCGGGGCTCCGTCCCAAAAAAAAAAAAAAAAAAAAAAAGAAAATCGTCTTGGCTGTATGGTTAGGTGATGTTTAGGTCAGACAATGGCTAGACGTGAAGTGAGTTGTCTGCAGAAGACATAGGCAGCCCAATGAACCACAAGGATGGGTACAGGACATAGAGATGGGCAGGATGTCATTGTCAGCTAAGCTCATGTGCAGGTGACTGCCCCTGCACAGAAAAAAAGGTTAAGGGTCAGGAAACATGTGGACCCTGAGGAGGGCAGAGAAAGTACTGAGTCTAAGCCACTTTTCCTGATTTTATTCAAGCCAAGCGGAAGGCAAAGGGCTGCGTCAACTAACTTTCCCTGAACTGGTGCATCAGCAGGATGCTCTGAGCCTCTCCCACTTATCTCCAGATCCCAAACACAGAGTTCATGGTCATCTGGCTGCCTTGCTCAGAGTTCTTCAAGCAAAGGAGAAGAAAGGCCATTTCAGCATCTAGCATTCTTCAATCTTGCTTGAGGCTGGCAGCTGTCACAGAATGCCATCAGCAAATAGATCATCTTAGCAATGTCTTTCCCACTTCTTAAACCATTAGCCTCTCACAATTTATGAGTAGTTCCATGAGCCCTGTTCAGTTTTGAAATTCAAGCTACTGAGGCTTTGAACTGCTTATTAATATCAAAAGCCCAAAATATTTATCATCTATTGCTGAAGAAAATTTGGTTTTCTGTGAGGCAATGACCAATACCTTTAAATGTAAAAAACCTGTGCCTAGTGGCCAGTCCTCTGCTTAATGTTTGACTTTTCTGAACCCTTTGTTGAGTTTGCTTCACTTTGAGTCTCCAGGTCATTTGTTGGTTAAACAGAAGATCTGAATATCAAAAATTTAAATATTACATATATATACATGTATATTAAAGTATTTTTTAAAATTATAAATGTAATATATATTTAAAAATCTTGACCAGCAAAGAAAAAATGAAGTAAAAAACTAAATGCCAAACGCCAATCCCACAGATATTAGCATTATTAACAATTTCTCATATTGCCTCCCAGAATTGGTTTGTGTATGAGGTACATGCACGGGGTACAGGTATTCTTTTTGGTTGTTGTTTTAACGAAATGGAATCATAGACATTGCTGCTTGGCAGTTTGCATTTTTTCCATGAGCGATATATGTAACTCCTCCCTACTGGTAGGTATTAAGATTGTTTCCATTTCTTTAACCTTTTAATCATCTAATTTTGCAATGAATATCCTCATTACAGGCAACCTGTAGACTTGTGCATGTACATATTCAAGTAATTACATTTGGGTGCATATTACTCAACTCTAGTAAAAGTTTTGAAAACTGGAAATGAAACCTGAAGGCAAAAATAGAGGGTATGGTATATCCCTAGATTTATTCTTGCCAGTCTCTATCCTCAACTGCAGATAAATTGAATGTTGACTATAGGAAAACAAGAGAAGCAGAAAATAAACATATTTAGGAAACATGGACACAGATTTTCTTGAGTGTTATGGGATTGGGGTCTTCGGAGAGTTATGACTTGGTCATTTTCATCCTGGTAATCTTTTAAAAGAAAATGATTTCATTTGTCATGACAATGAAATCAGTTACTTTTTTCAAGTTTCATCACCACTGAGGTTCTTCTATCACCCCAGTCCTTAGTTATTACTCCTTCCAAGGAATGCCTATGATACTTACTGTTTGTCCTGTATATTGGATACACTATCTAGCTTTACACACTTATTTTCTAATGTACCAATTCTGAGTTCCTAATCTTATAAACCTCTTCAAGGCAAGTTTTATGTCTTTCTATATTCTTTGTACCCTCTGTGCAGCAATATGCAATGCCTTAGAAATGATAGTGAATGATTAATCTCTCTATGAATTGGTTTCCCTAGACTTCAAGGTCTAGAGCCCTACCTTATTTTCTAATGAACACGAACAGTTGAATAAGGAAAATATATTTTTTTTTTCCCATAGCCCCTTCTTACGGTAGACCAGTGCTGGGCATTCCAACTGAGTTTCACAATCTGGGTGGACCAAAACATGACATTTTGATAGACAATAGCCATGAACATTTGTTTTGTTTCCCTTCACAGTTCAGGTGGCACTATCTGGCACACAAGTAGAAACAGATGTTGAGAAGAGCAAGGAGGTACGTGGTGCCAATGTCTCAGTTCTGGGAAAAGGAAACACTACACAGAAAATCGGTGCCATGTGTAGGGGGTTGCAGTCTGCCAAGTGAAACCAGTTTGGCTAAAGATAGCTAAAAATATCCCCCCAGGGTATAAGGTAATGTTTGTTTATGCATGAGACTGAATGAGGGTGTGTGTGTCTACGTGTGTGAATGTGTGTATACCTTCTGCATCATCCACTCCAACAAAGCCTTTTGACCTATTCATAAATCCAATTGCAGAAAGAACAATTTTTGTTTAATATTTGACCTGTTAAGAAAAATAGAACTGTTAAATAAATTTTTAGTAAGTGCAGAAGAAAGAGTTTTAAATTTCCTTGTGTTTCAGCTACCTCACTGAGATTTGCTAAGCTACCCAAAAGAGATTTGGTGCTTTGAAGACCTGCACAAAACTCTACACAATGATTCGATATTACTTACACCTCCCTCCTAGCAGAATTTGGTTACATTTGGGAGATTAACTATACCCAAGAAAACTAAATGAAATTGAATTGAAAAGCCATGTCTCTTTGGGCAAATTACTAAACTTCTTGTGCTTCAGTTTCCTCATCTGTAAAATGGATATAATAATTGTACATACTTCAAAGAGTTATTGAGAAGAATGAATATTCTAAGAAAGTCACACTATGTAATACATGGAAAGTTATTTATGACTACTATACTACTACTATTATGACTTCTACCACCCCCACCCCATCCCTTCATCTTTTCCCCCACCTTTTCTTCTTTAATTCACAAAGATCTTCAATAATTTAATTTAAATGTGAAATTCTACTGAAATTTGTAATATTTTCTAGATATGGGGATCCATAATTTTCTTTGATGTTGGAATTTGAGTCATGAGGCCTGATGTCATGGAAAGAGCACAGCATTAGTGATCCTACAACTTGAATTTTGTTCTAGTTCTCTTACTTAGTAGCTCAGTGACCTGGAAAAGTTGCCTTTTCTGAGCCTCTCTTTCCTCAACTGTAAAATGGGAATAAGTGAATGAATGGGATGATTTCTCAGGTCCCTTCTGGGGGACACTTAGGAAGACCTGAATTATGTTATAGAGCAAGATGTAGAAAAAAATCGTAATGTTTTATACTATAAGCTGAAATCAACGGTTAATTTGTTTTAAAGAAGCAAAGTTAAAAATAATCCATTAGAAGTGAAAACAGATTAGAATTGAACATAAATATTTTCTAAAATTACTAAACAAGACTGAAGATTAGAACATAAGACTATAAAATCTTTAATGGCAGGGACAGTGCATTAATATGTGGCCTTATATCTATAGAGGTTAGCAAGAGCCTTGGTACATAGTCGATGTCCAAGCAAAGTTTGCTAAAATGAATCTAACAGAATTCAGAGTCAATGCAGCTTGTGAACTAAATACTATTCTATTTGGATTGAAGCCAGAGTTTAAGTTGTGAGAAGCCTTCAAATTTCTGAGATCAGAAGCATTATACTAGAATAGAAGTTCTCAGTGGTTGATGGACCAACATCATAATTATTACCTGGGAACTCATTAGAAAGGCAGAATCGTACATTCCACCTCAAGCTTACTGAATCAGAAACTCTGAAGATGGAGTCCAACAATGTGTTTTTTGTTTTTGTTCTGCTGTTTTAAGTAGACTTTATAGTTTAGAGCTGTTTCAGGTTCACAGCAAAATTGAGTGAAAAGTACAGAGTTGGCATACTCTCCTTGTTCCACACAAGCATGGCTTCCCCACTGTCAATATCCTGCACCAAAATGGTGCATTTGCTACAGTTGATAAACCTACATTGACACATCATTATTATCCAAATTCCAAAATTTACACTAGGGTTCACTGCTGGTGTTGTATATGCTATAAGTTTTGATAAGTGTATAACGTGAATCCATTATTGTAATGTCATACAAAAGAATTTTACTGTCCTAAGCAATGTGTATTTTATTTTATTTTGTTTTTTGAGACAGTCTTGCTCTGTCACCCAGGCTGAAGTGTAGTGGCGCTATCTCAGCTCACTGCAACCTCTTTCTCCTGTATTCAAGTGATTCTTCTGCCTCAGCTTCCTAAGTAGCTGGGATTGCAGGTACCCACCACCACATCCAGGTAATTTTTGTATTTTTAATAGAGACAGTGTTTCACCATGTTGACCAGGCTGGTCTTGAACTCCTGACCTCAGGTGATCTGCCCGCCTCGGCCTCCCAATGTGCTGGGATTACAGATGTGAGCTACCGCACCCAGCCAGCAATATGTAATTTAAAAAGCTCTCTCATGCACATTAAAGTTTGACAACCATTGCATTATAGGATACAGTTTTTCAAAACTAATTTGAAGAAATAGCCAAGAAATTAAGATGGTCTTAAATCCTACTTCTGAATTGAAGCTGTACTCCGTGTATCCTACCCTCCTTTTGATACACATTTGGATGCTAATGACAAGTACAGTCATTAAAAGGATTATGAACTCTGTCTAAATCTCTACTTCTCCCTTTGCTGAACTTTTGAGATGCCCTCCTCTACTAGCATACTAATTGGAAAGTAGGATAGAGCTGTCGAAAGGACACTGGTTTATTTTTAAAAGAAAATATTTGGCCAGCCATGGTGGCGCATGCCTGTGCTCCAAATACTTTGGGAGGCCGAGGAGGGTGGATCACTTGAGGTCAGGAGTTTGAGATGAGCCTGGACAACACGGTGAAACCCCATCTCTACTAAAAACATAAAAATTAACTGAGATCATGCCCACTGTACTCCAGCCTGAGCGATGGGACAATATTGTGTTTCAAAAAAAGAAAGAAAACATTTTATTATCGAAAATGTCACATATATACAGAGGCACAGAGAAAAGTGTCATACATCCTTACATAATCATTGCTGATCTTCAATAATTATAAACTCCTGGTCTATCCTGTATCATGTATATTCACATCCATCCCTCTCTCCATCCAAAATAATTTGAAGCCAGTCCGAGGGAATATCATTTTACCTGCGAATATATATGGTTCAGCAAATAGAAGAGAATACTTCTTAACTAATTTTACGATGCTATCATTGCCAAGATAACAAAACAGAAATAGAAAAAAAAAAACTGAAGACTAATATCCCTCATTAATATAGGTTCAAAAAATTTTAACAAAACATTAGTAAATTGAATTTAGCCATATATTAAAAAAAAGAAAGCACATTATATCTAAGTGGTTATTTTTCCAGGAATGCAAGTTTGGCTCAACATTCCAAAATCAATCAATGCAATTTGACATAGCAGCAGGCTAAAAAAGTGCAACCATATTATTATTTCAATAGAGTCAGAAAAAGCATTTAACTAAATTCAACATCTATTCATCACAAATTCCAATAAATTAGAAATAGAAGGGAACTTCCTCAGCCTGAGAAAAAGTATCTATGAAAAACCTATAACATCATACTTAATGATGAAAAACTATATACTTTCTTCTCAAGCTTGGATATGAGACAAGGATGCACATTCTCATTACCTCTATTCAACATTATATTAGAGATCCTAGTCTATGCGACAAGCCAACAAATAAATAAAAGGCATACAGATTGGAAAGGAAGAACTAAGACTGTCTTTATTAATGGTAACATTATTATCTACATAGAAAATCTCCAAATCTATCAAAACCTACTAGAACTAATATGTGAGATTAGCAAGGGCACAGGTTACAAGGAGAATATAAAAATGAATTGTATTTCTATATAATAGCAAAAAACAATTGGAGATTAAAACTTAAAAATGGTATTTACAATGACATCAAAGAATATGAAATACTTTGGAATACATCTATAAAAGTATGGTCGGGATTTGGAGATTGAAAACTATAAAACACTAATGACAGAAATTGTAATAAACTCCAAGAGGGCCCCCAGTGACCCGTGCCCCTGGTATGAAAGTCCTGGAATTACTGTTCTCCCACACTGAAGAGGGCTGAACTGTGAACTAGTAGGTTACTGTGGACATGACAGTATATGTATGACTTCCAGGTCTGGGTCATAGAAGATGTGTGGCTTCCACCTTGCTACCTTGGGTCACTTGCTCTGTGGAAGGCAGCTTCCATGACATAAGGACACTCAAGCAGCCCTATAGAGAGTCCCAATATTCAGTGAAGACCTGAGTCCTCTTGCCAATAGTCATGGGAGTGAGTTGCACCAGAAATGTATTCTTCAGCCCCAGTCAAGCTTTCATATGACCACATCCCTTGCTGACATCTTGACCGCAAGCTCATGAGAGACCCAGAATCAGAATAACCCAGTTTGACTGCCCTCACTGACCTACAAAAACGGAGATAATAAATTCTCTTTATTTGAAGCCACTAGGTTTTGGAGTCATTTGTTATGCAGTAATGGAAAACGAACACAGGTTTTGGTACCTGGAAGTGAGATGTTGCCATAGTAAATATTAAAAATGTGAGAGCACTTCTGTTCACGTTCTCTTACCCACCTGGGCAGATGAGATATTAATAAAGACACTTCCCAATTGGAAAGAATGAGTATGGTCTTTAATGGTTCTTTTAAAATTCAAATTTTTATCATATGTTTATTATTAAACTATCATTTTCAATTATAAATTATTAATAAAAATATTCAATAATATGAAAGAATATAGAGTAATAAATGATCCCTTCCATCATTACTACCCCATTCTGTTCCTCAGGAGTAATTAAGTTTCATATGAGCCCTTCAAGACTCTTCTTCTATGCATATACATATAAAAAGTATTATGTGATTGTTGAAGAAAATTTGAGTCATTCATATTTTTCTCACTGATGAATAACGGCTGTTAAATTCTGATGGGTATGGTTTTAGTGTGTATTCTGTACACAAGCACACATATACAGATGTTTTAAAACTTTTTGAAACATAAGCTTATAAAGAATTTTTTTTTTTTTTTTTTTTTTTTTTTTTATTTTTTTTTTTTGAGACAAGTCTCGCTCTGTTGCCCAGGCTGGAGTGCAGTGGCGCGATCTCGGCTCACTGCAACCTCCACCTCCCGGGTTCAAGCAATTCTCTGCCTCAACCTCCCGAGTGACTGGGATTACAGGTGCCTGCCACCATGCCTGGCTAATTTTTTTGTATTTTTAGTAGAGACGGGGTTTCACCATCTTGACCAGGCTGGACTTGAACTCCTGACCTTGTGATCCACCGACCTTGGCCTCCCAAAATGCTGGGATTACAGGCATGAGCCATGCGCCTGGCCAAGAATTTTAAAGGTGGCTATATTCTGGGGTCCTTATTCTAGACCCTAAAGAATTATTTTAACTGGATATGAGTTAGCTCTATATATTACACTAGTTTATTAGAATTTAACTTTTGATTTTAGGAGTCAGGAAGGGCAAAAGATGACACCACGTACTCCATTATGTTCAGCAGTGTTTGTAGAGATCAGATTAACTGATTTAGATGATCTACATTTCCTGAAACTCAATTTTGGTGTTTTCCTCCCACTCAATCCCCCTCAAGCAGTTCTTCTTTCATTCATAGTAGCATTTAACAAAAAGCATAACTCAGAAAAAAAGGAGAGAGCTGCCTCAACAAACATAAAAAGCTTATCTTCTGTTTGAAGCTAAGACGTGGAAAGCTGTAATTCTTCCTATCAAAGTGAATTATTACTACCAGACTGTTGACTTCAGACTTTTTTACTTCTACTTTTTTTTCCCAGTGGTAGATGGAAACATTTCATCTAGTCAAATGTTAAATAACAATTTGAAATACTCAAGAATGCTTTAAGAACTTGTTACAAGTGCCCTTACATGTAGACGACTCACCCTGAATCATGCCAAACACCTTAACATTCATTCACATGGAACAGATATTGGGGGGTAAAGTGTATTTAAAAGTATTCTTCATAAGTTTGACTTTGTTAGGAATAAATTATTTTGCTCTTATGTGTTATGGTTTTCAAATCTCGTGTATTTTTGGTGCTCTTTGGAAAGCTCACTGTGGCATTTGTACCCAATGGACGGAATCATCCTGAAGCTATAAAGTTTTTATTTCTAAATTTGGAAAGATATTTCTGTTCTCATGAACAAGAGTTTAACATGATGTCTCTCTACTTTGGCTGCACAATGGAATCACAGTAGAAAACAAATAAACAACAACAAGAAAATCTGTTGATCAAATCTTTCCTCCTAAAGATTTTGATTTATGATGTAGGAAGGTGCCAGGTACCAGGTTTTCAAAGCTCCCCAGACCCTGCAGATTCTAATGTGTAGCCAGGGTTGAGAACCACTGATTTAACACTAATAAATCTCCAATAAATAAATAAATAAATAAATAAATAAATAAATAAATAATAAAGTTAAAACTTAAAAATAAAATTATACATATCCATAAATTCTCTAAGAAAAGGAACAATATATCTAGTGCATGGGTAATACTTTTAAAACATCTAAAATGCTGGTGTTTGCATAGATACGTCATAATTACCTTGCTATTAGAAAGCAAGGTAATGAATTAGTAGAGATTGCTTAGCAATCTGTGATCTGTGCTCAAGGAGCAGGCCTCTGGCACTGTCGCAGGCTACTGGGTACATAGCGCTGGGTGAAACCTCATGTCATGCCCCTGTCACAGGCACATGCTAGGGGGAGCAGTTCTGTATTTCCAAGTATGGTTTTGTCTCCACAACCATACTTTCCAATGCCTCTTCAAGATGCTAATAATCAAGATTAATCTTTAATGGTTAATGGATTCCTCACTGAAGAGAAGGCACTGCATTGTATAATCTCTGAAGGGCTCTCACAGTTATATGGGTTCCATCTCAGAGTCAGGACAACATCAAAGAATCAATTACCATGCTGTCCCATAAGACTTGTTGTCACAAGCCACTCTAGATATTTAACTTCTGATGGTCTTATTCTCTTCTGATTATGAGATGAAAGACGTTCCACTTTTATATTGGGGATCAGGTCAGGAAGAAAAGTATTGAGGCTAAGCGTATAGTTTGGGTGGAAATATGAGATGGATTGATTCTTAAATATATTAGTCTAGAATTCTAGCCAAGAGATGGTCAGAATTTGAATGGTCAATTTAATGTAAGAACAAACCATAAAGGACAGATACATTAAAAAAGAATTGGCAAGATTGAGTGGTAGTCTAAATGGGTGGACTGAAAGATAAATAGCTTTTTAGTGACTGTTTTGCCAACAGGTACATTTTATTGAGGTTAATAAATATAACCAGCATAAGAGTCAGCTTCAGAGAGTAGACTTTGTATTCTCATTGCTTTGACTTAAGTCCTGGCTCCCCCATACATAAGCTGCTTAGGATTGGGCAAGTTACTTAACCTCCCTTAGCCGTAATTTCTGCATCTATGAAATGTGTAACCTGATGGTGAGAATTAAGGGAGTCAACACACGTAAAATGCTTACAACGGGACCTGACACATGGTAACTCAATACATGTTAGTCATTATTATGATGATACTGTTGGATGCAGAAAAAACTATTTCAGAAGAAGAATGAAAAGCTTGTCATCAATTATTTGGAAGTTTAGAGAAAACGATTATGTAAACCACACTAAACTTGTCCTTCATCTTATAATATAATGAGAAAGACAGACACACATATTCAAATAAACCTGTTATAAGGCATGATATCCTATATGCTACAACAGGTATTCTTGGAGCATGGGGAATATAATGGTCATTGGTTAGTTGTCTCTTTAACATGCATTTCCTCCTGCTTCCTAGAAAAATATTTAGATTTTTTTCGAGGAACAGTCCCTTTTCTATTTCAATTACATAGTTTTGGTGTTATTGAGCCTATTCTTAATTGCAAAGGTGGACTTTGATTGACATAGCCTGTTAGATCCTTCCTGCCTCTGGTAATTAGTTTAGGGATAAGGCAATGAGACTTAAGATGTGCTTAGGTCAAAGGATCAAAGGATCTTCCCCTTTATTTCTTAAGAGACACTGTCTTTCTGTGGACAATGTGGAGTGAGAATGTGTAGCCATTTCTTTTTCTATTATGAAGACAGCCTGAAGGCAGAATTGAGAAAATCACAGAGAAAAATAGTAGGATGACACAATGAGACTCTGGACAAAACTGTCTGAAGCCAGGCCATAACTTACAACAACATGATCCTATACATTCAAGCCAAATTGAGTTGGTTTTCTTGTTTCTTACAACTTAAGGAATCCTTACTCTTGCAGGCATGGAAAGAGTAAGTCAGATGGGGAGATGAGGATGAGCAGGGATTGTAGAGATTTCTTGGGGCCTCTTTTTAAAGAAGGACCAACTGTGTATGGGCAGATATTGGAATAAAGCACATTCAAGGCATAGAGAACACAGTAAGCAAAAGACGAAATGTAACACATTTTCTGGAGGTGGCCAGTGAAATCTAGAAAGTCGGACTGATAGTATGTCCATGGTATACTGGGAGGTAAGTTGTATAAATAGGAAGCAGCAAAGAACAAAACCTTTAAACACAAGGCTTGGGATGTGGGGCTTTATGCTGTGTACAGTGGTCAACTGTCCAAGGTGAAGGACAGATGAACTTTGTGTTTTAGGAAGATAACTTTGGCAGCAGAGTGATGAGTGGACTGGAATAGTCCAAGAAAAAGGCAAACTGGTCATAAGTCAGGGCAGTCTGATGAATGAAAATAGGAGATGGATACAAGGGAAGTAAAGAATGTAGACAAAATTGGATTTGAGAGGAAAAGAAAAGGCAGGGGACAGCATGGAATGTAGTATATAAGCATCTAGAGGGACTTCGAGCTTGAGAAGGCTGAAGGAGGCAGAATTCGGTTTTGGGCACTTTGAATTTAAGAAATTGGTGCAAAGTACACAGAGATGTCCAGGAAGAATTAGAGATTAGAAGCTGGAGCTAGGGTAGAAAATCAGAGTTGAAGAGCACAATTTTTCAAGTTTTCTCCATAAGGAAGACAGTCAAAGGCACAAGAGGAAATAAAATTCCTGAGAAAGTCATGGAAGAGTACAAGGGATGGTGACCAAGAATGGATTTGGTGATCCCTATGTTTAGGGTTGAGCAAAGGAATGTCAGCTAGTGAAGGGCATTGGCTGGTAGGTAGGAGTATACTTATGAGTGTTTCAAGCTTCAGCAACGACAGAGGTTCAAGAAGAGGGTGGACAATGGGATGGCTGTTGTGGAGATGCTGGGCAGAGTCAAGAGTAAGAAGTTATTGCACATGAGGAGAGAAGGTGAGGGATGTCCTTTTATCTTTCAAGAACTCGTTTGAGGGAAAGGTCAAAGTACTAGACTACTAAGTAGCTTTAGGGAGCAGCAAGGTCAAGTTTTCTTAGGATAAGGAAATATAGTGTTTTTGTATCTATCCAAAGACCATTTTAATGTGGAATATTTTTGATGCGGTGCTTTGTTACTAGAATCATTTTCTCCACAGCTGGATCTTTTATTTATATTGTGTGATGAGATGCATGAAATGACTCCCTCACAGCCTTTCATCTGCCTATAACCAGCCTGACCAATTATTGGATGATTATCAATTAGATTTTAAGTTGTATTTTTCAGTTTATTTAAAAATTTCTCTCTTTGTGAGGCATTCCTTGGTGAGTTTTCTTTTCTTTTTTTTTTTAATTAAGTGAAGCAAGGCAGTGATATATTACAAACGAACATTCAGAAACACTGCTCAAAGAAAAAATTTTTATTTGTGCCTCCAGGGGCTATTCACCAATGTTTTGGAAACTCTGGAGACTAAATTTATACACAAAGAACATAAAACTTTTCTGCTGTCATTGTCTTGCTCTCAACACTGGTGAAGTGGCATTACCGGGAAACATTATCTTTAGTCTATAAAAACGTGAACAGTATTGCAAACTAATACAATTAACCTGGAAGTGTATACATTCTTCTTGTAAGGGAATGGTAATCTGTAGCACTTCTCTGGGAACTAAAAGTGTTTTTTTGCACTATTCAGTTCTTTGAAAACTTGATAGGCTTTAAGGAGGAAGATGGTATTAATTCACTGGAAAATGGTTACAAGTCTGCAAATGACACAGATGCAACATTTCAATCACACGTTTCTTGTATAATACATGCAACTCTTATAAATGCTTTATTTCTTTTTCTTCATTGTACTCAAAATCAGAAACAAAAGTCTTCAATCCCTACTGCTTAAAAAATTAAGAACTAACTCTTTCACTCCGTTGTGTCTATGTTGACATTGCACAGTTCCCTTTATTCCCACAAATTGCTCTCTGTAAATACATTTGAAATGGATACTCCAGAGGCATGTGATTCTGAAAAAATAAAAAGCAAAGGAGGAACAAAGAGCAGCAGAAATGGAAATGACCAAAATAACTTGGACATCATTAATGTGTTGAGAGGTGAGTATGCACAGGGACTGTGTTAGGCGCTGGGAATACAAAATCAATGTGACCTAATTCCTGATTTGAGGGAGAAATATTTGCATAAACATGTGATTATGTTATCAGATGTTGCATAAGTGCTATGTGTGTACAGGAAAAGGAAAATAATTTCCTAGTTCTGTGAATAACAAAATAGTCCACATTAATTTGTCAATGATAAAGTATAAATTCAGTATAACTCTGGATATATTTATTAAATGGATGACTATTATCTAAATGTGAATTTAAGAATAATCATATAAAGTACATTTTACATAGCTAGCACATATAATGTTAACCCCAAAGTATCTTTACAATAGCTTTACTTAATTAGACATAACACAATAAGTCTATAGTATACAAAATAGATTTTATTAATAGGCACCATCATCATGTCCTTAACCATTTTTATTAGATCTTACCAACTATCCTTCCAAACTTAACTACTTGCTCAGGTAAGATTTGTCTTTGCCTATTTCTCCTAGAAGTGTCTGAATTGAAGCAGACAGCTGAATAAAAAAACAAAACATATCACTTCGGATTGGTATTTTGCACTGGGTATGGAAGGTATGTCCGGGAGAACAAATGGCAAAAATTTATGGTAGAAAAGAAATGCCCCAAATGCGCAAGTGATTATTTGTATACAAGCAACTACTTTTTTTTTTTTGGAAGAGAAGATCTGTGGTTTGGGGGTTGGGTGGAAGGTAAATATTCAATGTGGCTGGAATTCTGCAGGTGGGGAGGGCAAGATCTAATTACCTGCTTTGCATTCTTCCTTGGTCAGCCATCTCAGAGTGCCTCTTCTAAGTCACTTAGCTTTTCATGCATCTAGGAAAATGGAAGCTATTGTTATGGAGAACCAGAGGAAGTCAGTGGCATCAATTCACTCAGCCTCATGCCTTGAATGAGATTAGTCCTCGGAAAAAACAAAAAACCAAAAACAAAAAGCTATTTGTATGTGCTTGGAGGGGTCTATTTTGGGTGCTTAATACCTCTCTGCTTTTAAGTCCTGATTCCACCACTTACAGTTATGGGACATTGCAAAAGTTACTTAAACTTTCTAAACCTCATTTTCCCATCTCCCTTAAATGGGAATAATTTTAGTATCTTTTCTACTGAGTTATTATGTGCATTAAATAAGATAATCCAAGGAAAATACCTGACACATAGTAAGTGCTCCAAAAATCTACCCCTTCTTTTTATTGTTATTGAAAAAAGCAAAGAATGCCCTCCTTTTATCATATTCCTACTTAATAATGAAAAACTTCATTGATTATTTACAAAGAAATACAACAACTTTTTTTTTTGGCAAGACTTTTAGGAAGGCAAAGGGACATTTACTTAATTGAGAATAAATATTTTTTCTCTTTACTTCTTTTCTTTCTAAGGAATACTAATAGTGCTTGCCACCTCATGGGATGTTACGAGGATGAAATGAGAAATAAAGTATTCAGAACAGAGCCTGCTGAAATGATGTGCTCAAAAAGTGTTAGCTCTTATTAGTTTTTAGTACCCTTCTCTGGTGTTATGTGGACTTTCAGTTGATTATTTAAATTCTTTGCATCTTTTACACATTTAACAATTACTATATCTATTCTTATGTGAGATATTCCAAGAAACTATAAGGGAGAGTTTGGGACTGGAACATAGTTATACATATTTATAGTAACTGAGATTTTTTTCCTTTGCAGGGAGCAAGTAATCAAGTTCTCTTTAATCTCTTTCACAAAGAAGATGGAGAGTTTGCTTTATATTTACTAGAATATAAGGCTTTATAAATAAAATCGAACACTGTTGGACACATTCGAGGCAGGCTTGGATTTGTGGTGACATAGCTTTTCTTTTCTTGAACATACAAATACATGTTAAATTAAATGTATAAATCACACAGGAAGTAAAATAAAGTTAGATTTTTAAAGAAGGCAGATAATGAGAAAAAAAGGGTATGCTTATGATCTCCCAAGGCACAATAGTTGTAAGTATGGATGGGCTATGAAACTGAGCCAATATCTGGTGAGGTAGTTATAGGCTCTGGTAAGTTGAAAATAAATGAACATGGAAAGAAAAATATAGTAAACATGAGAAAGTGTCTATGCAAACATGTAATCAATAAATGGTCATATTTAAAAATATAAAAACCCTAGAAAAGAGAGCTGATTTCTTTTATAGTATTTTTTATTTGTAAAAGTAATACCTTCTTGGTTTGAAAAAAATTATAGAAATATATGAAGCAAAAAGTACAAATTCTCATCCCTCTGCCTCTGTGCCTCAACCATTTCCCCAAGGTAGGTATTTTTTTGGTGTGTACCCTTCTAGATATTTTCTATTAATCATGTAGGTCTCCATGTATCTCTTCTCTATATTTATATCTTTATCTCAAAGAAATATGGGAAATACTATTTTTTTTTTTTTTTTTTTTTTTTTTTAGTCAGGGTCTCACTCTGTCACCCAGGGTGGAGTGCAGTGGTGCAATCATAGCTCACTGCAGCCTCAGTCTCCTGGCATCAAGCAGTCCTCCTGCCTCAGCCTCCTAAAGTGCTGGGATTACAGGCATGAGCCACCACACCTGGCCAGAAATATTTTTGAACCGTTGATATTCTTAGGCGATGAAGGTATATGTGGAAGACACCTAATTAAAGGCTTTGGTAACAAGTACTTTAAGGAAAAAAATTAAACGTCTATTGAATCCTTATTACCACCATCAGCATTTTACAGTTTATGGAGCACTTTCATGAGATGATCTCATTTGAGTCTCATAACAGTCCTGGTAGGTAAGAATTATTATTTTCATTGACAAATGATGAAGCCTCTGACTGAAATGATTAAAAGATAATGCTCAAGGACATTCCAAATCCTTATTTTCACCATATCAAGGAAAAGACAATGGAAAATTAGTGTTATATTGGCCTGGGCATCGCTTTGATTACAGTCATTTAAAATTGATTTTTTTTTTTTTTTTTTAAATCATGGAAACTTTCAAACACACAAAAGAAGAGAAAACAGTCAAATGAATCTTTAAATACCCACTGTTCAACTTCCACAGTTATTAACTTTTGACCAATCTTCATATAACATGTTAAGACATGGAGTCCAAAATACTGTTGGTAATGTAAACAAATTTGGAGATCATGGAGAGTAATTTATGCAGTGTGCTTTGAATATGAACAATGTATATTCTGTATGTACAAGCCCAGAAAAGTAGCTGGAGACAATAAGTGCTTAAAGATTAAATTAAATTTGTCTTGGATGAGGCTGTTACAATGATTCCTCATTTAAGCTCATCTTGCCATTATTTTCACCATCATAACCCCAGTTCCTGGTTCAGAGCCTAACATATAGTAGGTGCTCAAAAACTGTTGAATGAATGAGCCTTCTTTGCAGTTTAGATCTCAGCAGCATGAAGAAGCCCATGCATTGTAGTATAACTGACCTTTGCAGAATGTTTCTTAATATTTATCTGGCACTTACTATGTCCAAGATCTTGTGGTTACTAGCTGTGTTGGGGCCTATTCCAAATGCCTTACATGCAGTAACTCCTTTAATTCTTATAAGAACCCTGTGAAAAAGGTACTATTATAATTTTTTTGTGTGTTTCATAGATAAGTTACTAGTAAATCGGTAAAGACCACACAGATAGTAAGTGGTAGATCTGGGAATAAAATCCAGGCAGTGGCCCCAGAGTCTTGTACAGTTAGCTACTACTCTGCTGTAGCATCTGAATAGCATCTGTGGAACACTCAACACATTTGGGGCACTTTGCTAGGTGGTTACCGTACTGTTGGGTTAACTCACAAAAGTCACTCCTTTGCAATGCTGACTAATGAGAGGGTGCTGCACATGGAACAGACTTTTCTTTCTTTTTCCTTTTCTTTTCTTTTTTTTAACAGACTTTGCCTTTTTTTGTGTGTGTGTGAACCTAAGGCACTTCTAAGTGCTGTGTGGGAGGGAAAGTGGTAGACTGATTTCGTTGAGACTCTGCCAAATTCTGGTCTTGCGGCCATCAAAGACGCATCATTTCCTCCAAGGCTTCTAAAGGGGGCTATTACCACCGGCCTGCAGGTTCTGGTTTGCATTCAGAGGAGACGCTATCTTCTTAAATGAGACATGGAAGAGGAAGTGTCATGAATTGTAAATAAGGCTGATAGGGAATTGTTTGGTGATGGAGATGGAGAAAAACTGCCCTCTCCTTACCAGGTTCCATCTCCCACCACTTTATCCAACTCTGCCAGAGTCCATCCTATTTTATTTGCTAAGTTTACTAGCAGGAAGAGAGGAGTTTCTTTAAAGATTCTCTCCCCTCCCCAAATATATACCTCCCAGATAAATATGAGTACATCTATACAGTAGAGCACCATGCCAACATTGAAAAGATGGAAAGATGAGCTTTGTTCGTAGCCAGCTTGGGCAACATAGTGAGACTCTGCCTCTTTAAAAATAAATAAATAAATAAACAAACAAACAAATAAATAAATAAATAAATAAATAAAAGATGGAGCTTTTAAGGTTGATGTAGAATGAATCTCCAATGTATATTATAAAGTGAAGGCTGGGCAGGGTGGCTCATGCCTGTAATCCCAGGATTTTGGGAGACTGAGGCATGAGGATGGACTGAGTCCAGGCGTTGGAGACCAGCCTGGGCAACATAATGAGACCTTGTCTCAAATAAATAAATAAAATTTAAAGGGAAAAAAGCCAAGGCTCAAACAGCATTTATACCAAGCAATTGTGGAAAGAGGGGGGTGACATATCTACATACTTGTGTTTAAGAATCTGTTTGGGAAAACAAGGAAACGTAAAAATGCCTCTGCCAAAAGAAAGTCTTTTCGCTCTAAAACTTTTTGTGTTTTTTCAAAAAAATTTTTTTTTGCCATATACATTCATTATAGTTCAGTGTTAAAATACTTCATCCGTCAACTTGGAAAGGTAGAAGGATGAATACAGTAACTATTTAAAAACAGATGAAGATAAGTAACGGGTTACATTAATTGTATACAGTCAATCCAGTTTGAATTAGGTGTAAATATAGTAATGCTGTGTGTTTATCTTGGTGAAGAATGGTCCTTTAGGTTGTCATTGAAAAGCTCCTCTGGGAGATAAGAGACATAGGCATTTGCAAGATTCATATTTAATGAAGTAAAGGGACAGTTGATGTCACTCCCCAGGTGTGGGGAGATATGGACAGAAAACAAGAAGGAACGAATGTGGTCAGGAAGGAATTGGAGCTCCCCTCAGAACAGCTGCTGCAAGAAGTCCACACACGTGGAGACAGTTGTGCAATTTGGTCACAGAGTGTCCTAGGTGCTTTTGCTTCATTGCTCCTCCACTGAAGCCCGCTGGCAGCTGGCCTCCTTCCCCTGGGCCTAAGGATGTCTTGGTTGGAAGCTCTGTTCTGAAAAGGGGCCTGGCCAGTTTCACTAGGGCTCTTCGTTGGGGAACACGATGGACAAAAGCTCTCTCTTACGGAAAGCCTCATGCCAGGGACAGGCCCAGTATACCTCCAGTTCCCTGGAGCCCTGCTATAGGTTTTCTGGCGAGAGCCAGGCAGGGGTCCCAAACCAAAATGCCTTCCTGGGGCTAGGCAGGTCACTTCAAACTTGGAGCCGCCAAACATTTTGGGAAATAGCGGGAATGTTGGCGAACAGGGCGAGTGCGTTTTCTGATTAAGAGCAACCAGATTCAGCTTTTTAAACCACAATTATGCAGGCCAAATAAAATACCCTAATACAAAAACCAAAACTACTGACTGGAGTCGCTGCCAGCTTGCGACCCGGCATATTTGGCTCAGTATCCGCTTCTCCCTTGTGGCTCCAAACTGCTGCAGGTTCTCGGCCACTTTAGACGCGCGCGATGGCGAAGAGGGTCCTGCACTTTGACGCGCCTGGTGAGGGCGCGGTGCCTCTCGCTGCGCTCCTGGTGATGCTTCCCAAATTTCGGGGACCCGCAAGCGATTAAGCCTTGGAGTGGCTCAGCGCCCGTTACCGACTACTTTTTATTTACACCAGAAACAAAATTGTTGCTCCGGGATGTTCTCTCCTGGGCGACTTGAGGCCTGACGCAGTCCGTGCGTGTGGGGAAATGGGGAGACGTAAACAAGCTTGGGGAGCTCTAGATCGCCGCTGCGCACCCGGGTGAGGGGAGGGGCTGGCCGCATGGCAGAGCCCCTCCTCCGCCCCGGTCCCGCCCAGCACGGCCCCGCCCCCGCGCTCTAGAGTTTCGGCCGCAGCTCCCACTCCGCACTGAGTCCCGGGACCCCGGGAGAGCAGGCGGTGTGTGGTCACTGCGTTTCCTCTGCCTGCGCCGGGCATCGCTTGCGCGCCGCAGAAAGCCAGTCTGGCAGCCGGGATATCCTCTCCTACTGGCATCCGCAGACGCCCCTGCAGCCGCGGTCGGCACCCGGGCTCCCAAGCTGTGTGCGCTCAACGGTCCTGCGCTGCGCGGTGGCGCGGGTTCCCTCCGCACCTCCTTCTCTAGACAGGCGCTGGGAGAAAGAACCGGCTCCAGAGTTCTGGGCATTTTGCCCGGCTCGAGGTGCAGGATGGCGAGCAAGGTGCTGCTGGCCGTCGCCCTGTGGCTCTGCGTGGAGACCCGGGCCGCCTCTGTGGGTAAGGAGCCCACTCCCGAGGAGAAAGGCGGACAGGTCGGGTGAGGGCGGAGAGAACCTGAAAGCCCGATCTAACTCAGAATCGTAGAGCTGGAGAGTTGGAGGGGACTTGACACTTTGCGATCTTTCATTGACCAGTAGGGAAACTGAGGCTCAGAGACTGGCCCGATTACCCAGCAAGTCTGTGGTCTCCTGTGCTCTAGCCTGGTTCCTTTTCCGGGACTCTGGTCTGCGACAGGGACCTCGGCTGGAGCGTGTCCTGAGATGCCGACACACCCTCAGGCTCTTGGCAGGCAGGGGTGGGAAGGTGCCCGGGGCTGGCGGGCAGGAGGTGCCTCCGCAGGCGAGAATAGCCGGTGAAAAGTTGTCTGGCTGCGCGCAACATCCTAGTCCGGGCCTAGGGAAGGAAATCTTGCAGGAATCTCAAGCCAGGTCTCCCGGATCGCACCATACACTCGGTTCTGCCTCTTTGCGAGTAGAATCGCGACCCGGCCAGTTGTTGTCTTTATGCTCGAACACATTTGCACACCCACTGTGTGAAGTGGGGTCTGGAGAGGAGGGAAACCTTTTTTCCTTCTTTGGTGCAGGACGCCGCTCTCCTTGCAGAGAGAAGAAGGAGGGGAATAGGGACTTGTCCTGGGGGCTGTGACAGCTTCCCTAAGGATCTCCAAGTAACAGCCAACTGTCCTGCGTAAAGCATTGCACATCTTCCAAAGCGCTGTGGTCCTTGGAGTAAGCGCATAGTCAGAAGTTCAGGCTCCGAAAACCTTTCCTGTGGTACTTGGTACCTAGCTTTAGTGCCATTCCTTCCTCTCCCTGCCACCTAAAATTTCCGTCTCCTTCAATTAGGAACACACACGTTCTTGAGTCAATAGCTGTCTGTCTTTTCTTCCTCACTTCCCTTTCTCTCCCCACCTCTTAGATAATATTTCTTTCCCGCAGCCAGTTTGCTGATGTCCAGATTTCCACCCTTTCCAGGGTGAGAAAGGGGAAAGGATCAGAAAAAGAAAAAAAGAAGTCTAATAATTCAGGGAAAAAAATTTCTTACTTCCTAAGACAAGAATCACATGTCTTAAAAGACACTCACACCCACATACAGTACCAAGATCATCTGTCCATGGTTATTGAATTTTCTTTATAATGACTTGGTTCAACGGGGCCAGTCCACCATGGACATTCATTTGTCCCTGACAAGCCCTCTCTCTCCCCCTTTATGGAAAGAGAATGAAGGTCTGGAACACGTGGTTGCTCTGTATTCCACAAATAAGTTAGTTGCTTTTAAGCCTGGGGTGTTTCCTAGCACAGTAGTAACGGCAGTCGGCAGTCGGGTCGCCCTGAATATAATGGTGAACTTGCCCTTTTGGAGTGCATTACTTGCTTAATTGGATTGGGCTGTAATTGGTGCCATCAAATTCTAGAGACAGAGGCACTGTTGTTTTTCCTTCCCGTCTTTGAGCTGGAAGAGTAACAGTGCACAAATTAATTAATATTGGTTATGGGATTTGAACATAGAAGGGCTTTTTATTGAGTAGTAGCATATGTACCTCTTACAGTTATTTCTTTAGAACTTTCTGAAGAGTCCAGCTCAAGCTTGCCAATGAAATGAATGAAGTTAAATGGAGCAAAAAATCCCCCAAACCAAAAAACAAAACCAAAACAAAACAAAACAAAAAAAACTGTTGGTCTACAAATATGAATGTGAAGTTATCGAGAGCCTTGTTGAATAGATTTTTGTCGTAGACTTGTCTCTAGAGTAGTATGGCATTGTCTCAGCTTCCTATGAATGAAGGACATACTTTTTCTTTTTTAAAATATTTGTTACATAGGAAAGTGTGTCTAGAATGTGATCTGTGGCAATAAATGATGAGGGATCTTCAAGAGTTTCTCATTTTGGTAGCCGAGTAGGCACAGCTTATTGAGTTATTTTTACTGCCATTTTTTTTCTCACAAGAATGTGCCCAAATAATGGATTCTTTCTCATTTGGATTGTAGTGTGAATTGTACATCACGTTTTCAGCATCTTTCTCAGCCTAGTGTTTCCCAGTCAAGTTTGAAATCTGTGTTATCCAAATGAATTGTTTTCGTTTTCCTTTTCTTAGACAAAATGGGATGGTTTCATTTTGCTTTTAAACACTTTGGTTTTTTGTTTGCCTGTTTTGGGGGCAGTCATTTCTTTCATATTAAAAAGTACTGTGCAGGCTGGGTGCAGTGGCTCATTCCTGTAATCCCAGTGCTTAGGGAGGCAGAAGCAGGAGGATGGCTTGAGCCCAGGAGTTCAAGGAGTGCTTCGGCAACATAGCGAGATCCCGTTCTCTATTTAAAACATAAATATAACCCCCTTTCCATACACAAAGTACTGTGCAAATTAATTAAACATGACCACCAAGACCAGCAGCAGTCCAAGAGTGGCCCATAGACCATCTGTGCTAGGGTAACTTGAAATGCTTGTTAAAATGCAGATTTGTAGACCAAGGGATATTCTGACACAGTCTAAAGTCTTAAGAACAAAACTGCCCTAAACATAAGTCAGTACCAATGCCAGTTAATTTCTGAGATATTGATATAACTTAGTTTCCAGTTATTTTAAAACCACATTATTGATTTAAAGACCATGATATGGACCAGTTATGTGAGTAACTTATTTTGCACATCTGTGCAGTGTGTGAGAACATGTGCAGTCACTTATTCATTTTGCCTGCATTTGTTCACATTGGGGTTCTCAGATTCAATGCATTGGATGTTTGCACTGGATATTTACTTATACTCTCTCTATTTATACCGTCTCATACTTCCTCCTATTTGTTCATACTCTCTTATTTGCCCAGCAAGGTCAATGCCAGTTTAGGCCTAGGGAGTCATTTTTTCTTAGTTGATATGACTTAGAAAGCTTGGGTGCCTGCCCAGCATCAATTACCTTTTTAAAGCTGGTATTTTCTAAGTCTTGATATTTGTTAAGACTCTAGCATAGTGGACAATTTTTCTTTCTCTCATGCTTTTTCAATACGTCATAGCTCTTCACATTTAGTTGACAGAGAATTCAATTATCTTGCTGTAGAGTGACCCGTGGTGAGGAATCTATGCTGTGGTACTTTTCTGGTTCTTATCCCTTTTAGGTAAAGACAAGTTTCTTATGTCTGAAGCTTGATGTCAGGATGAGTTCAGGGCTTTGATGAATAAGTTCAGATCTCCCAATTGCAATTCATTAGCATTACACTTAAAAAAATTTATATGCTTTTTTTAAAAAGGGTAATGCTAATGAATTACAATAGAGAGAAAAGTACATTAGTTTGCATGTATGTGTGAAATTGGGAAAATTTTCACCAAAAAATTCATATGCTTTTTTAAAAAAGGGTAATGCTAATGAATTACAGTAGAGAGAAAAGTATATTAATTTCCATGTATGTGTGAAATTGGGAAAATTCCACACATACATAAAAGTATATTAATATGCATGTATGTGTGGAATTGGGGAATGTTTTCTCTTCCTCAATTTCTCTCCCATGCTTTTAATGTACAGTCTTTATTGAGCCATTATTTCAGCTGTGGCAGTTTGGTTACCAGAGGAAGCACACTAGAAAATCGATAAAGGAAAATGAGACAAGGTCATAGCTTCTCTCACTCCCTTCAGGGTACATAGATGAACTATATAGAAATCCCTCTAAGTGGGATTCCTTAATCAGCAATTTAGTCAAATGTGTATATCCTATGTTTTATAAGAAATGTCAGTGGGTCCTTTCCCAAGGGAGTGAGATCATCAGATGAAGGTTCATTTGGTTTCAATGTCCCATATCCTTTTGTAAGACCTTGAAGTTGGCAATGCAGGAAAACAGGAACTCCACCCTAGCTCCATGAATTGCAGAACTGTTGTGTTGGTTTATGACCATCTGCCCATTCTTCCTGTTATGACACAGCTTGTGAACTTTTACTGAGAATGGTGAAAAGTAAATTCCCAGTTTTATACAATGAATTGCTGAAGAGGCCTTTTAAAGTATAGAGTATGCATTGTTTATGGAAGGTGTTTCCTATTAGGTCTAACTGAGTGGCAACTACTTTCATTTATTTAATTTGTTTCTAGGTTTGCCTAGTGTTTCTCTTGATCTGCCCAGGCTCAGCATACAAAAAGACATACTTACAATTAAGGCTAATACAACTCTTCAAATTACTTGCAGGTAAGGATTCATTCTAGATCTAGATTTCTTGTGTTAAGTAACTGATTGTTTATTGAGTGGAAATAATTTCCAGTAGAGTAGAATTGTAATAGAGCTTGTAGTAATTGTTCATAAGTGGTGAGGTTTCTAAGAACTGATGTAATACTGAAAAATGAGAAGAATTTTCTCTGAAAAATTCTGTACCATTTTGCTGGTGTTTTTACACTATTCTCTGCTAACATGCATACACACAGACACACATGCACATGAATCCACACACACGCCCACATTCCAATAACCAGTACAGCCACCTGGCATATACTGGACATACACTCAATAACTGTGAATGAATAAATGAAGTTGAGGGCATACATTTAAGGAACAGAGTTGAAAAAATTGGGGACTATATTTATTATGCTCAGTATGACTCTTGAACGTCTTATTATCCCTTTCCAAAAACTTTGCTTTATAATAAATTTATTAAACTAATTTTAATATTTAGGCAGTAATATTTAATAGCAATTTAATATCTAGTGGGTAATATTACTGAGTGCATGATCTGCATAAATAATGGAGTTCGGGCTCTGCCTTGATATTCTGGAATACATCTTTCCCCATTTGCTCGCAAGAAGTCATGCTATTGATTTTTGATAACTGGAGGAATAGACTTCTTTGTCAAGAGGAAGAGGCCTTTACATTTTGCCTTTCAGCCCTTACCCCAGGATGAAAGACAGAAGACCCTTGGGTTTAACATAGTGGTGACACATGAAAGGCATGGAGGTTTCTTGGGATCTGTGTGTTTTTGGTAGAGACTGTGAAAAGAGGAGGTGATGTTTCCCTCCTGGAAGAGTGCTGGGGATCCACAAAGGACCTTGGGTAGCTTATTGCCATTGCTTCATGCTTGTTGAATACTAAGCATTAAACCGAATGACATACATCTATTTTAGACTGCAGCATAAAGAATACCCTAGTCCCTTACTAATACCCAGCGCTTGGGAAAAAATATAGTAGCAGGTGCTGTTTCTCTAGCTTTATTCACTCAAGACACATTTCCCGTTAGATTTTCCTTTTACCAACCCTTGATAACAAAGGCTATTTGAAATCCCCAAGGATCCCATGCTCTCTTTTTAAAACTCTGCATAAACATTTCTTACGTTCTGAAAAAAACCATGGAGTGTGTTAAAAGTAACTTCATTGATTTAGCTGCAACTTCCTGGAAAGTTTAAATTCTTTGAATGAAGGGCCAATAATACATTCTTCTTGATGTTGACTATCTTCTTATCTTCCTTGGGGCCTTGTAGAGAAATGCTGCAGTACAAGCCATCTGTGTTTTAATGCGAGGCCCTGACAAGGTCCTGAGGGACTGTTACTTCCACCGCCTTCCTTCCTAACCTCACTTCTTACTCCACTTTGCCCACTCTTACCTGGCTGGCCTGGCTTCCTGGCTGTTCCCTTAATACTCCAGATATGCACCTGCTCCAGGGCCTTTCCATGTGCTATGTTTGCTCCTGTAATACTGCTCTTCGTGATGTTCCTATGGCTGGCTTTATCAAGACCACCTCCTGCAAAATTCTTTCCCCTTTTCTTTGCATCTTCTATATTTTTCTTCATAGTACTAAACACCATCTTTTATACAATAAATTTTACTTACTTTTTAATTGCCTGTTTTCTCCAGTTAGACTGAGGTTCCATAAAGGCATTGAGTTTTGTCTGATTTGTTCACTGTTCTTTCTCTAGTCCTTAACAAGTTTGGCACGTAGTAGATGCTTAACAAATCTTTGTTGAATGAAAGAATGCATGAATTAGTGGAAAACTCAGGAATGCCAAAAGTGACTTCTGAAGCTGACTTTATAACTTTTTATCATATGTCAATCCGACTTGTTGGTAGAAGACTTCTTTTTTTTTTTTTTTTTTTTTTTTGAGACAGGGTTGCCCTGTTGCCCAGGCTGAAATGCAGTGGCGTGATTTTGGCTCACTGCAACCTCCACCTCCCAGGTTCAAGCAATTCTCATGCTTCAGCCTCCTGAGTAGCTGGGATTACAGGCATGCTACATCACACCTGGCTCATTTTTGTATTTTTAGTAGAGGCAGGGTTTTATCATGTTGCCCAGCCTGGTCTCGAACTCCTGGCCTCAGGTGATCCGCCTGCCTCAGCCCCCCAAAGTGCTGGGATTACAGGCATGAGCCACCATGCCTGGCTGGTAGAAGACTTTGACTGTGTCTGTTGAAGAGTTTATTTAAGTTTCAAAACCAAATTTTCTCTTTTCTTAGAAATAGCCTCATAGTCTGGCACTTCATATTAATACCTCCCTGAAATTAATTTTTCAGGGGACAGAGGGAATTGGACTGGCTTTGGCCCAATAATCAGAGTGGTAGTGAGCAAAGGGTGGAGGTGACTGAGTGCAGCGATGGCCTCTTCTGTGAGACACTCACAATTCCAAAAGTGATCGGAAATGACACTGGAGCCTACAAGTGCTTCTACCGGGAAACTGACTTGGCCTCAGTCATTTATGTCTATGTTCAAGGTAAGTGGTGAAATAAAATTCATTTCCCACGTCTCTTTACCAGTTGTAAAAGACAATAGGCTCAAAGAAGAATTGAGTACAACAAAGGGCTTGCTCTAAAGGCTGTTTGCCAAGAGGAATACACAAAATTCTTCTCTCCTGAGGCTTCCTCTGAGAAATAAGACTGATTGATTCTGGAGCTTGGGCTGTGTTATCTCACTTTTGCCCAATTAGATTGGGTCTGATCTTTGTTTCTAAGGTAAATCTGTGTTCACTATTGGCCACTGAGACTTATAAAAAGTCTTCTTATGTTTTAGAAGAAAACTGAAAATTCTTGAAATCGAGGAAGATTTGGGGGTGAATTATGGAGAAATTTCTGTGGAGAGATAAGTTATCTACAGCAGAGTAGGAGATTTTCCCAAGAATGCATAGGAAAGCATTTTTGCCAAGGGCTCTGGAGTTTTTTGCACACAGGAACTTTTTTCTTACTAATACTTCATAGAAAATAATTCCCATACTCATGTGCAAATAAAGACATTGCTTCAGACTCTTTTCAGGACAATGTTTCTTTCCTTTGCTTGTTTGGTCTGAGATCTTGCATGATATGCTGTATCTTTCTAGGATGTGCAATTTGGGATTGATATTATGAAGGCTGACTTAACGTCCATATAGTATAAAATAAATCACATATATTCAGCATTTATAATGAGTTATGCATTCTTTTGTGTTTCAAAAATCTTACACTACCTTATTTTTTCTGTGAAAACCTGACTTAACTAATGAGATCCCTATGATATAAATTTGAGGAATGTAAGGGTTGCATCATAGTTTGCTTGTATGTACCAAATATTTTTCTTTTCAGTGAAGATAAACAGGCATTTTATGTATTTATGTATATGCCTCTTTACATCCCAGAGTATTTGAGACAGGTGAAGATGACTTAGACTTTTTTTCTCAGAAGCAGCTTTTACAAGGCAAGAATTTCATCAGCTTTGGGAAACACACTTGCATATCTCTGCTTACATTTCAGTAGTGTAATATGGTCAGTGCAATGAAAAAGTGGAGACCATATCAAAATAAACTGTGCCACTGGATTCACGACGTTTGAGAAATATCTTTGCCCAGAGTAAGCATTGTCCAAGATAGAATTCTGTGCCCTCCTCCTTCCCTCCACAGGATTTGAAAGAGACGAGTCTCACATCTTGGAGAATTTCTGGCTCCTTTTGACCTGGCAGTCTTGAGTGATGCAGCTCGGTCAGAAGATTGCAAGGATTTCCTGCTTTCAGCCTGTCTAGAAATACTACAAGATGAACCTTCCCCATAATGTCTCATTATTTACTTCTTCCTAAGTCAGGAAACTTGGAGACATGTGAAAATTCATTTCATGAGTTTGAGTAAATATTTTATTTTGAGAGGCTGAGTGGTTGTTTGGGTTTCTTTTGTTTATTTCCTTTTTTTTGAGGTACCAAAATAGAATTGATTTACTAAACAGGTCTAGTCTGACGTCAAAGGGTTAATTTAGCTTCCAAAGGCTTGCTCTGTAAGCAAGTTATGTAATATTTCCTAGCATGTGGATGAAAGGTAGGCAACATTAAGACGTGGCAATCCCTAGCACTGTTTATTGGTATACTGCCTGTCTTTGGGTATACCATTAAACCCTGCTTCCTGTCTAAGCCTAAAGTTCTAGGAGTTGGGCTGTCTAAGATTTTGGCCACGAAGTTAAACAATGGGAAAGGAAACACTGAAGTATTCTCTATGGATAGGTGTTTAATGTCCCCTGTGGTCCCCACCTTACTTCCCTAATCTTCTGACCCCATTCTCTTCAGCAATGGATGGAGCCAGGAAGTGAGCCCTGGCCTCATAAGATAATGACTATGGCATGTGGTGGGCTAGATTGGCTGCTTTTCTGTGCTTTCCAGCTGGGAAGGAAATCAAACTTCTGCTGTTGCAGGGAATTAGTTGCCTTTGTCCCCTGTGGTTTAATTAACTCTTTCTTCACTTTGACTATTATGAAGCGCTCTGAAAATGCTTGATCAGATGTGTTGGGCATAGCAACGTGAAATGTTATCTCTCTGAGACTTCAAGCATGACTCCACACCATATCATCTCTATCTCTGGGGAATGGACTAGGTTTCCAACAGCATATTAACATTGTATGAGTAAAGAACGGCCGTGAAATCTTTTTTTTTTTGAGAAGGATTTTGCTCTTGTTGCCCAGGCTGAAGTGCAGTGGTGCTATCTCAGCTCACTGCAACTTCTGCTCCCCAGCTTCAAACGAATCTCCTGCCTCAGACTCCAAAATAGCTGGGACTACAGGCGCATGCCACCATGCCCTGCTAGTTTTTTGTATTTTTAGTAGAGATGGGGTTTTGCCATGCTGGCCAGGCTGGTCTCAAACTCCTGACCTCAAGTGATCTGCCCGCCTCAGCCTCCCAAAGTGCTGGGATTACAGGCGTGAGCCACTGAATCCGGTCAGAATCTCTTCAATTTTCTTCTCAGTCTTTGGAATGGTAGCTTTTCAAATGTTTGTCACTGAAGATATCAATGACTGCTAAATGTTAAACTAAATGCAAAAACAATTAAACATGATTTTAGAAAGAATCATATCCCTAGTCTTCAGAATCTTAAAATGCTCCCATAAAAGGTCCTCTTGAATAACCAAATTCAAAAATGTTAGTTGTTTCCTGTTAATCTAAAGATCCTTTGGGATCCATTCATTTATTTTCATGGAATTTACATTATTTACCTAAAGAGAGAGCACATGAGTATTTTAAACATCAGTAAAACTTGTTGGTAAAGTGTATAGATTTAACTTTAAATTTTAAAGTAAATATTATCCTTCTTTTTGAAAAAAATATGATTAATCTTTTAAAATGTGAAATCTATAAAAATATATTCTACTTGTCAATAAACCTTGTGAAAGGAGTCAATCTTAACTGGGAGTTTTTTCCAAAATTTTTATACACACAAATACATACACATGCCTGTGCACGTGCACACACACACACACCCATCCGAGTGTGGAGCCAGATGTCTTGGAGCCAGATGTCTATCAGTAGAATAAGCTATGGATGCCTTTGCTTGTGTGAGGTGTCACTTCCAGTCATTCACTTGTCTGGTTAGAGTTTAGGAACCTGAAAAATAACCAACTTTTCTAGTAAATACCATTAACTCTTTAATAAAACTAAATTTTCTTCTAGATTACAGATCTCCATTTATTGCTTCTGTTAGTGACCAACATGGAGTCGTGTACATTACTGAGAACAAAAACAAAACTGTGGTGATTCCATGTCTCGGGTCCATTTCAAATCTCAACGTGTCACTTTGTGCAGTAAGTTGCATCTCCTCCAATCGTCTCTTAAGTTTTTATATTTTTAAGCTAATAGTAAGATGGGTAGCCTGTTTATAATATTCACAATGAGTTTTCAGGATCCTTTACGAAGGGTGAAATACACTGAATAAAACTAATTAGTATTCTTAAAAATAAGATGAATTCTTCAGTGATCATTGTACATGGCTCTCATTTTTGGTACTGGATTAAATATTTGGTATTTCTTTTTATTACCCAGAGGTACCCAGAAAAGAGATTTGTTCCTGATGGTAACAGAATTTCCTGGGACAGCAAGAAGGGCTTTACTATTCCCAGCTATATGATCAGCTATGCTGGCATGGTCTTCTGTGAAGCAAAAATTAATGATGAAAGTTACCAGTCTATTATGTACATAGTTGTGGTTGTAGGTAAGAGGAAAATTCCTTTCCATATCATTAATTACAGATAGTAAAGAGTAACTCCTTGTATTAAGATCTTGGAGATAACGATGTACAGTGAAGAAGGATATTGAAAAGTATAGGAACTCAGGATATGGTGTTGGGCAATTCATCTGCTCTTCTCTACCAAATAAACCCATGTGCAATTGAGGTTGTCTCTTTTCTTGCCAAGATCAAGGATGAAAAAGAATTTTTTTTAAAAAGGATGAAGATGAATGGTATTACTGGAACTCATTTTATGAAAAATTCAATGTTCAGAGCATTGCTTGCTATCAATTATTTCAATTATACCTATTTTATGGAAACTTCAGCAGTTTGCTAAAGCTGGCCCTACTGGCTTAGGGCTACTGACCTCTGAAAGTTTACTACTTTTCTATCCACTGGGTTACAACATCTTTGAGATCTGTGAAGGTAGTGCTTTGTAAATCTCCGTTGGCCATTTTCCTTGGAGCTACCAAGTATTGGCGAGGCCTGCAGGGAAAAACAGTGTGGCGCATTTTAAAGTCGCATTACTTTAAAAAATAAATTTGTCGGCCGGGCGCGGTGGCTGAAGCCTGTAATCTCAGCACTTTGGGAGGCCGAGATGGGCGGATCACGAGGTCAGGAGATCGAGACCATCCTGGCTAACACGGTGAAACCCCGTCTCTACTAAAAAATACAAAAAACTAGCCGGGCGAGGTGGCGGGCGCCTGTAGTCCCAGCTACGCGGGAGGCTGAGGCAGGAGAATAGCGTAAACCCGGGAGGCAGAGCTTGCAGTGAGCTAAGATCCGGCCACTGCACTCCAGCCTGGCGACAGAGTGAGACTCTGTCTATAAATAAATAAATAAATAAATAAATAAATAAATAAATAAATAAATAATAAATAAATAAATAAATAAATTTGTGCAAAGTTACAGGCTTATTTTCTCTCTCATGTTCTGTTTTTTCAATTTACTTGCTCTAGGGTATAGGATTTATGATGTGGTTCTGAATCCGTCTCATGGAGTTGAACTATCTGTTGGAGAGAAGCTTGTCTTAAATTGTACAGCAAGAACTGAACTAAATGTGGGGATTGACTTCAACTGGGAATACCCTTCTTCAAAGGTAACACTAATGATTCAAAGCCAGACCTCCAAATACTTAGATAATAAGCCCCAATGAAGTTTACTTGAGAGATAGAGGCCTCTTTGGCCAGATAAAATTTAAAAACCTTAACACACACACACACACATACACACACACACACATACACACAAGTTAAGGGAATTGCAGAACAGATAGCACCCACAAAAAGGTGAAATATCAGGAATTTTGTCCTGTTCTGCAACAGTCAGTCTATGAATATTAGTTTTCTCTAGATGATTACATCTTTCTACATTATGTCATTTCTCTTTTCTCCAGAGTTTTTGATCTACATTCCTTTTAAGGGAATTTCTCTTTAAGAGGTGGCATGAGATACATTGCTCCTTAAACAGTGGTCACATTTACTTGTGTTTCTGCAGTTTATATCCGTCTCATTTTCGCCATGTGAGGTTTGAAAAATCCTAATTCAGTTGGTTCCATTTATTTCTCCTGAAACCAAATACATCGTTGGCTGCATGAGGTTAAAAGTTCTGGTGTCCCTGTTATTAGCATTAAATAGTGTTTACCAAAGGCCAAGATTTAATTCTCTGTGTTACTAGAAGTTATTGGGTAATGTTATATGCTGTGCTTTGGACGTTCAGTCATCTCTTTTTTCAGCATCAGCATAAGAAACTTGTAATCCGAGATCTAAAAACCCAGTCTGGGAGTGAGATGAAGAAATTTTTGAGCACCTTAACTATAGATGGTGTAACTCGGGGTGACCAAGGATTGTACACCTGTGCAGCGTCCAGTGGGCTGATGACCAAGAAGAACAGCACATTTGTCAGGGTCCATGGTAAGTTGTGGTCTCCTTGGAAATTATTCTGTGCCTTGACAAGTGAGATAGTTTAAATAAATTTAGATCACTTAGTGATTCCTAGTTTGTTCATTCAGAAGATACTTCCTGGCCGGGCACGGTGGCTCAAGCCTGTAATCCCAGCACTTTGGGAGGCCGAGACGGGCGGATCACTAGGTCAGGAGATGGAGACCATCCTGGCTAACACAGTGAAACCCCGTCTTTACTAAAAATACAAAAACTAGCTGCGCGAGGTGGTAGGCGCCTGTAGTCTCAGCTACTCGGGAGGCTGAGGCAGGAGAATGGCATAAACCCGGGAGGCGGAGCTTGCAGTGAGCTGAGATCAGGCCACTGCACTCCAGTCCGGGCGACAGAGCAAGACTCTGCCTAAAAAAAAAAAAAAAAAAAAAAAAAAAAAAAAAACAGAAGATACTTCCTAGTTCTTCTTGTTAGGGAGGCCACATGACCTAGAGGTCAAGAGCATAGCTTTGTAGTCAGGAACTTGGGTTCAAACCTCAACTTTAAAGATGAGATGTGCTGATATATAGTAAGAGCTCACTTAGTATTACTTATTATAGTTGTTGCTGCTGTTAAGATTGTTACTATGATAAATAGTATTAGCTAGGGTAGTTTTTAAATTTTTGTTTTATTGTAAGGCTGAGAGGCCTACCTGAATAAGCATGAGCTTTGCAAACTAGGGAAACATTTAGCAATATATAGTTGGACCTGCGAGCAACTCGGGGTTAGGGGAACTGACCCTCCCTCTGCAGTCAAAATTCCATGTATAGGCCTGGTGTGGTGGCTCATGCCTGTAATCCCAGCACTCTAGGAGGTGAACGTGGGTGGATCACCTGAGGTCAGGAGTTCGAAACCAGCCTGGTCAAAATGGTGAAACCCTATCTCTACTAAAAATCCAAACAATTAGCCTGGCATGGTGGTGGGAGCTTATAATCCCAGCTACTCAGGAGGCTGAGGCAGAAGAATTGCTTGAACCGAGGAGGCGGAGGTTGCAGTGAGCCGAGATCATGCCATTGCACCCCAGCTTAGGCAACAAGAGCAAAACACCTTCTCAAAAAAAAGAAAAAACAAGGTATAACTTTTGACTTCCACAAAATGTAAATAATGACCTACTGTTGACTGGAAGCCTTACTGCTACATAAACAGTCAATTAACACATATTTCATATGTTATATGTATTATATACCATATTCTTATAATAAAGCTAGAGAAAAGAAAATGTTATTAAGAAGATCATAAGGAAGAGAAAATATATTTACTGCCATTAAGTGTAAGTGGATCATCATAAACGTCTCCATCCTTGTCTTCACATTGAGCAGGCTGAGGAAAAGTGGGAAGAGAAGGGGGTGGTTTTGCTGTCTCGGGTGGCAGAGGTGGAAGAAAATCTGCTTATAAGTGGACTCATGTAGTTCAAATTTGTGTTGTTTAAGGGTCAACTGTAATTGAACTGGAATTAAATTGAACTGGCTTTGAGTAAATCACCTTAATTTTGTGTTTATTCTCTTTCATTTACATAAATGTCTGAGTTTACATGGTAATTTGCGTGGCATCCTACTTATAAGCCTTGGAAAGGATTTTGGATTTTATATCATGAGAATGCATCAATAAAGTGAAATTTTAAAAATACCTTAGATAATACTATTTATTTGAGTTGTAATCATAAAAGTGGCAACAACTACAACAAGTATGATTTAGTGAGCCTTTACTTTATTAGCTCATCTCATCTTAGTAGTTGAGATTGGAACTCAAGTTCCTGACTACAAAGTTATGCTCTTGACCTCTAGGTCATATGGCATCCCTAGCAAGAACTTGAAAGTTTCTTCTGAATGAACAAAATAGAAATCACTAAGTGTCCTAAATTTATTTAAATTATTTCACTTGCCAAGATGCACTTGCCAAAATACACAGAGAGAGACGTGCTCTGGCTTATGTTTTTATAGAAGTACTCTTGTTCTCCAGGATACTTCAGGGAAATAGGGGGAGAAACAAGGAGGTCAGTTGAGAGGCTAATTACATTTATCCAGGTGAGAGTTGAGGAGTGGCTTGGACAAGGGTAGTTGAGGTAGAGATAGTGAGAAGTGATCTGCTTCTGGATATATTTCAAAGGTAGAGTCAACCGGGTCTGCTGATCAATTCATTGGTTGTGGAGTATAAGGGAAAAAGAGTGGAAGATGACCCGAATGTTAGCATGAGCAACTGAGTAAATGGTGGTGGTATTTACTGAGATGGCAAAGATCGAGGAGGCAGTGAAATTTAGGGAAACAGTGTTAGATATGTTTCTCTGGAGATGCCTATTAAACATCCAAGTGGAAATGTTTAATATATCAACCTGGAACCCAGAGGAGTCAGGGCAGAAGACACATATTTAGGAGGTATGTGAATGATACTGTAAACTTGAGGCTAGAGGAAGGTGTAAATGAAGAGGAGGTCTGAGGACTGAGTCCTGGGGCCTATTAACACATGGTGGAAGAGGTGTGTGGAGTGTGTCTTGGGAGCAGAGGAGAAGGAGCACCCAAGCATCCCTGGGGGACTTAGAGAAAGCTGCACAGAGGAATAAGTGTTTGAGTTGAGACTTGAACAATCACTAGGTTTGTGGGAGTGCACTAGTGGGGAGAGAAAAGCAAATGCAAGCATAGGAGGTGTGGGAGAAACACGGGAGGGGTGGGAGAAGCTGAAATGTGACCCACTGAAAGGTAGTACATGGAATCTTGGAACTGCAGCTACTCAGACCCTCAATGTTTTTGATGTTTCACTTGAAATGAAAAACTAAACCAAATGACCATTTACAATAAGCTAACATTTAAAAAAAAATTCTTGCAGAAAAACCTTTTGTTGCTTTTGGAAGTGGCATGGACTCTCTGGTGGAAGCCACGGTGGGGGAGCGCGTCAGAATCCCTGTGAAGTACCTTGGTTACCCACCCCCAGAAATAAAATGGTAACTACTGGAAATAAACACAAAGCATCATTTCATGTGAGAGCAAATCCTTCGACTGTACTAATTCCTGAGAATTCTTTTTCATAGGTATAAAAATGGAATACCCCTTGAGTCCAATCACACAGTTAAAGTGGGGCATGTACTGACGATTATGGAAGTGAGCGAAAGAGACACAGGAAATTACACTGTCATCCTTACCAATCCCATTTCAAAGGAGAAGCAGAGTCACGTGGTCTCTCTGGTTGTGTATGGTGAGTCCATTCAATTTTCCTCTCTGCCCAAGATTTATTATGATACGTTGTCTTCCTAATCAGCCAAGCCACCATTCTTCTGCCTCCAGCTGCTTCACTCACATCATGACTGGGCCTATGTGCAAAAGTCATCTGGGGTGGTGAAGCTGAAGTGAAATGTAGGACTGTGTGCTCTGGCCATGTTTGTTTAAGAGGCCATGTAAATGAGCTTCGTGGTGGTCAAATGCAAGATTAAAGTAGTGATACCCTCGATAGTTTAAATGTTGTGAAAAAATAATGCCCACAGGGACCGTTGTCAAGTTAAGTTATACTACAATGTTCCCCTCTCATGGAATTGCCCACCTGGCACACAGATGTGTAAGACCCTTCTCCTTAGATTTTGTGCAAAGCTTCTAGTTTGATATTGCAGTTGATGTATCAGTGAGGTACAGGCAGATTCCAACTCTGAAGGCTTTTGAAGTTGACATTGTTGGCTTGATTGGGAGCTTTATTTTTCCTTTTTGACAGGAGTTCAGGATCTGATTTTGAGTCTGTAAAGGAAAAATAGTACGTTTTTGATTTAAAGATGATTTGAACTTTGTTTTCTGAAACTGAAAGGTACAAATAAGTATTTGGAATGGAGTGGTGAGAAGGGTGCCATGGTCAAGTGAGTGTGAGAGGTGCTAAGGTGATGTGTAGATGTGTAACAGGTTTCTTTATTGCAGGGACTTCTCAGAACCTTTTATATACTAATGTATATTGGTATTCTCCAGGGGGAGAGACATCGAGTATTTAAGGTTTAACAAACCTATTTGACCGGAGCATTGTTTTTCCCCTGAACAAATTCATTAATCTCTCACTCCAAACAGTTTGAGAAATGCTTCTCTGTTGTAATTCTTTGTTCCCCCTTCTGATATGGCATATTAAAACTTCAGGATATTTTCCCATAACATTAAGGTGCTTCCCTATGTGTCCTGATACTCTTCTGTAAGCTGCTGAACTTGACATTATTTTTTTTTTTCAGGGAATATTTTAAAGATAGGTTGGGCGCGGTGGTTCACATTCGTAATCCCAGCACTTTGGGAGGCCACGGTGGATGGATCACCTGAGGTCAGAAGTTCAAGATCAGCCTGGCCAACATGATGAAATCCCATCTCTACTAAAAATGCAAAAATTAGCCAGGCGTGATGGTGGGCGCCTGTAATCCCAGCTACTTGGGAGGCTGAGGCAGGAGAATCACTTGAACCCAGGAGGTGGAGGTTGCAGTGAGCCGAGATTATACTCCAGCCTGGGCGACAAGAGCAAAACTCCGTTTCAAAAAAAACAAACAAACAAGATAACAGGTTCCACAGAGGTTGTTCAGAAGCAGCATAGGTGTAGGAGACTGGGGAGAGGAGAAACTGGAAAGTGTATAAGTAGGATGGGAGGAGAAAATGAATGGGAAATAAAAACAAAACATGGACGGCAAATAGCCCGTTTCATCAGTTCATGAAGCCACTAAATATTTTATTCACTTTAGCATATACTCTGCTATGTGAAATAAACATAAAAAAGAAGTCAAGTATTGAAAGCATAACCTGAGGCTTTAAGTTGACAGTAATAAGGAAATAGTTTTGACTTTGGAGTCAAAAAAGAAAGAAAGGAAAAAGGGAGAGAAGAAAGAAGGAAGTGGGAGAAGGGAGAAGGAAGAAAGGGGAAGAGGGAAAGGGAGTGGAGAGGGAGGGAGGAAGGAAGAGGGAGAGGGAATGACAGACTCAGATGGTGGTGGCAGTAATGCATTCTCTAAAGATTTACGCCTTCCTTTAACATGAGGCGGTTTACGTGTTTGGGTTCAGAAGTCAGAGCGTCTAGGTTTGTTCCAGGTTTTGCCGTTCGTTAACTGAGTGACCTTGGGCAAGTCATTTTCTTCTGTGTTTCATTTTTTCTCGTGTATAAAGCTGAGGATAGTAATAGTGGTTGTGAGGATTAAGTGAATGAATTCATGCAAAGCACTTCAAACAATGCTTGGCACATAATAAATGTATTTACTGTGCTATTTCAGCTATTTTCTGTAGCCTTTCCTTGATCTCGTGAACCTGAGATGACAGAGAGAACTATCTCTGTAATGCAGATGAGAGGCACAGGATTTCAACACTTGCATAAAGTCATTCAACTTGTTAGTTTATTAGCTTATTGCCATTTTTATTTTATTTTGTTATTTTATTCAATTTCTTTTTTTTTTTTTTTTTTTGGTAGAGATGGGGTCTCACCATGTGGCCTAGGCTGGTCTTGATCTCCTGGGCTTAAGTGATCCACATACCTTGGCCTCCCAAAATACTGAGATTACAGGCATGAGCCCCCATGCCTGGCTAGTTGTTATTTTTATGAGTATCACTAGAACTCAGGTCTCTTGTTTCCACATCTAAGTGTTCTTCAAAAAAGAAAGTGGAAGCAAAATCATATGCTTAAAGAAAGTCAGCTTTAGTTGCTGAAATCCTCTATTTCCCATTCTTCAAAGCTGACTGACAATTCAAAAGTGGTTTCTCCTATCTTCAGTCCCACCTCAGATTGGTGAGAAATCTCTGATCTCTCCTGTGGATTCCTACCAGTACGGCACCACTCAAACGCTGACGTGTACGGTCTATGCCATTCCTCCCCCGCGTCACATCCACTGGTATTGGCAGTTGGAGGAAGAGTGCCCCAACGAGCCCAGGTGAGGAAGGCCACACGCTCTTTGCTTTCCTGCCGTCTTGCATTTCTTACAGCTGAGCTATGATATGACTCCATCCTAAATGGAGAAGCCTAAACAGAAGAAAGTTTTCTCTCAAGAGGTAGCCTGAATCTCCATCCATCTTTCTCTGTGTCTTACATTTTAAGGGATGTCTTTGCTTGGAGTATCTACTTTGGGATTAGCTAAGCTCAGCCTTGTTAGGTTATCCCTGAGGTACACTTCTCCAAACACAGGCTATTTGCTCAGTTTGCTAATTGCCAGTCTTTGTTTTTTTTCCCAATACCAATCAACTGGTGAATATCACATCGCTCCTTCTTGTCTGTGTGAAGATCCATCTCTCAGAGGAAATGCTGATAGATGAGAGGCAGTGATAGACCCAGCCCCAGTCCTCAGGGTCTCAGGCCCAGCTTATCATGCTCTGACACAAGTCCAGACATCCTTAGGGAAAAACATAACAGCAGCAGCCAACCCACTACCACCCTAAGCAGTCCACTTCCTGTTGTTGTTTTTGAAATGGCCACTACGAGCTTCTTCCTCAGCTGCTGATCATTTCCTTCACAGAGACCATGGTCCCAGAGAAATTACTTTAAGGAGCCCAGTGGTTTCTAAGTTTCCTTGCCTTCCTTTGAACTAAATTAACTTGAATTGTCTTGTCGATGCAATTTATGAATGAAGGTTTGTTCCCAGAATAGCTGCTTCCCTCCCGTATCCTGAATGAATCTACCTAGAACCTTTTCCTTCATAGTCAATGCCTATTTTTAATTGGCGCCAAGTCTTGTACCATGGTAGGCTGCATTGGAAGTTATTTCTAAGAACAGAATAACCAAAGTCTGAATCTTTTCCTTACTCTTGACTAGAATTAAAGAAAAATTAAATCATAATATGCTCTGTTATCTCTTTCTTATAGCCAAGCTGTCTCAGTGACAAACCCATACCCTTGTGAAGAATGGAGAAGTGTGGAGGACTTCCAGGGAGGAAATAAAATGGAAGTCAATAAAAATCAATTTGCTCTAATTGAAGGAAAAAACAAAGTGAGTTTGAAGTTTTAAAATTTGAAAATCTGTCTTTAACGGAAGGATGCTACAATAATATGTGAGGCATATTGGAGATTAATAATCAAATAGTCTAGGTGATAAAATAATAGCATATTAAGTCACTTTGAAAATACTTTAGACTTTTAGCCATACCATTAACTTATTAATAGCTTATTAGAGAAAAATCAAAGGTCTATGACATTAAATCTATGCATCTGTGTAGGGTGATTTTGATTTTATAAACATGAGAATGAAAAAATGTGTATCATATATTGAAACACATCAATAGTTTCATGGTTTCCAAAGCCCTTTTTGTATAATGTGTAAGCTCCACAGCAGCATAATTATACAAATTGAGTAAGTATCCCAAACCTGAAAACCCCAAATCCAAAATGCTTCAAATTCTGAACTTTTTGAGTGCCGACCTGATGCTCAAAGGAAATGCTTGTTGGAGCATTTTGGATTTTCAGATTAGAGATGCTCAACTGGTAAGTATACAATGCAAATATTCCAAAATCCAGAAAAATCCAAAATCCAAAATACTTTTGGTCCCAAGCATTTTGAATAAGGGATACTCAACCTGTAATTGCATAAATTCGAAAGTGTCCAATCACTGCGGAAGTGGGAATGGCATAGGCAGGTTGGAGTGATTGTGGAGACTGCTGGACTGAGTACTTGTGCACAAAAAAGCTGCATTGTTTATGGCCTGAGAGTTGTTTTTCCCCCACAGACTGTAAGTACCCTTGTTATCCAAGCGGCAAATGTGTCAGCTTTGTACAAATGTGAAGCGGTCAACAAAGTCGGGAGAGGAGAGAGGGTGATCTCCTTCCACGTGACCAGTAAGTACTCTTCTCTGGAGGGTTGGGTTGGATCACTCACACAGTGGGTACTAAGCTGTGTAATTCCTGTTGTTTTTGCCATTCATGTGAGTGGCATGGCATTTAGGAAAGAGGATTTGGATTGATCATTGATGCTTTCATTCATAAATTAAAACTCCTCAGATATCTCCTGGGCTTAAGTCAGTGCTTCTAACTTCACTGCAGAGAGAATGGTTTCACAGATGCTTTAAACCGCAAGCTCTGTGTCGTTATTTACATCTCCGTCTTCAGAGTCTGGCACAGTGCATGGCTTATTGAGCTTCAGTACATATTGGTGGGCTTGCTGTGGAGCAGTTGATAAGGGTGGGCTTTCTGGAGGCAATCAGAATGACATAGGAGCAGTGCCTTCCCAATGCTGCTGATTCTGCCTGTGCATCTTAGTTTGATGGATAAGCTTCAGCTGATTGTGCTGAATGGAATATTATAGTCAGGGCTAATTCATTGGCATAAATGTAGCTTTCATATCATTGAGTGTTAGTGTTAATGAAGACCTAATTTTTAAAATTCTGTTAGGATTAGAGATTTTGCTTTGGATTTTTAAAATATTAAACATTGCGTAGAGTTCACAGTGGAGATGTGGTAAATATCTGAGGAATTCATTTACATTTTCAAGTAATATGTTTTAGCCAAATAAGATATTTAGGAACCTGAATTGTCTAGTTTGTTTGTCAAGTTGTAGTACATCACCTGGAACTGATAGAGCTTCACTTCTTTTGGTACTTTGTAGTAGTCTGAAAGCAGCAAGATGATAGTGAGCTGTACCAAGTTAAATCACCATTCAGTAACTGTGGTCTTTACATTTTAGGGGGTCCTGAAATTACTTTGCAACCTGACTTGCAGCCCACTGAGCAGGAGAGCGTGTCTTTGTGGTGTACTGCAGACAAATCTACGTTTGAGAACCTCACATGGTACAAGCTTGGTCCACAGCCTCTGCCAGTCCACGTGGGAGAGTTGCCCACACCTGTTTGCAAGAACTTGGATACTCTTTGGAAATTGAATGCCACTATATTCTCTAATAGCACAAATGACATTTTGATCATGGAGCTTAAGAATGCATCCTTGCAGGACCAAGGAGACTATGTCTGCCTTGCTCAAGACAGGAAGACCAAGAAAAGACATTGTGTGGTCAGGCAGCTCACAGTCCTCGGTAGGGAGACAATTCTGGATCATTGTGCAGGGGCAGTTGGAATGCCTTAAATGTAGTGCAATTCAGGTGCTATGCAAAGAGTACTGTCCTCTAGGAGATTATGTTGTAAACTGGTGCACACTTCTTCACCGAAAGTCCCTGAGGCAGAAAGAAGCTACTAATAATGAAATGATGTATTGAAAAGAGAAAATAACAAAACCTGATGATGGAGTAATTCGCTAGTATATGCAAGGGATTAGCTTGAACCAGGGAAACTTCTGCCTTATCTTGGGTATCCATTTATTTAAACAGACGCATATTTGTGGAATGCCTGCTATGAGCTAGGAGAGTGTCAGAAATTCACAGTGGTAAACATGAAAGAAAGGAGGGGAACATAGGGAACCACTGGGAAGTCACAGCACAGTGAGGTCTCTGTGTCCATGAGGACAGAAATTGTTCTCTGTTTTGCTCCCTGCTGTAGCTCTAGTCATACAGCATAGCAGCATACACTAAGTGCTCAAAAAGGCACCTGCTTCATGAAGAGTGGGATGATGGGCTGAGTTTAAGACCTAGAAGATTCCATGGGAAGAAAGCTACATTCTGTCTGTACCTCTGGGTCAGTCTGTACCTCTGGGGCAACCCACATGGTCCAGCATAGTCCAAGGTCAATGGGACGATCACTTCAGTGAGCAGATAGCTCTGTAAATTCCTCCATAGGGGCACTCTCTACCCCTTGTCTAACCTCATGCCTTGTGCAAAAACTGGGCAGCCATGGCTCTGTCTGTGGGAAAATTAGGCAAATTTGGGGAGCATCTCTTTGCACCACTTCTCTCCATTTTCTCTTCTTTTGGTGTCCCTTTCAATTCCTAGGATATATGTGCCCTCTGTTTTTTTTTTTTTTTTTTTTTTTACTGTTAGAAAGGAAATTGCCCAAGTAAATTCATCTATACCACAGTTTGAGGGTAATGTCTTCATCAGAGGCCTTGGTGTATTTGAAGAGGCAGCTTCTGACAGACACTAGCATAAAGTTCGCTAGTTTTAAGACTCAGGTGTCATAAGAAGAGATACTTTGGGGTCAAGCCAGGACCCTTCAAGTCACACCACATAGTTCACCATGGATTTTCTGTTGGCTGGTCTGGCTTCAAGGTTATGGAAGAATTGAGAAAGAGATGTGAAGTAGGCTCCTGGCCTAGCTTTGCCCAGAAAAATATGTGCTCACAGTTAGCTGGTTTGCTTCCTTAAGGACTCCTAACTTGTTTTCCTAAAATCTAGTCTTAGAAATAGGCTAGAATCCAGTACATTTGCTTAGACTTCAATGTAGTACGCTGTTGAGGTAATCTCATTTTGCTAAGCGTTGAAGTGGATTTTTTTCAGCATGATTCCTTTTGCTGTTCAGTTCGTTGGGACAAGATATTTCCGCAGCACTTTGATGATCTGAAGAAAGAATAAATCTAAAGTTTTCTTATACATTTAAATAAATACTCATGGGCTTCATTTTCTTTAAATCCATGACTTCCCTTAGGGTGTTGTTGTTTTGCTTGTGTTTTAGTGGAAATAGCACTGAACTGATTTTTTAGCCTCACCAGATTCAGTAAACAGTTCAACTGTTTACTTAGTTGTAGGGACATGGACAAGTAGTTTAATGTCACTGAACATCATTTATTTCATCTGTGAGATAACGCTAGCAGTCCTATTCTGCTCATTACGTAAGATCAATAGTGAGGAACGCAAATTGTATAAACAAAGTTTATAAGAATTGCCAAATAAATGTAAGGCATTATGTGTTGAATGATACTAAAATTTGGCACTTCCAAGAGAAATTTGAAGGGATTCTAGGGTGTCATTGACTAGAACCTTCACAGGAGGGAAGTTTTCAGCTGGGGAGGCTGTGCCTGATTACAGGAAAAATCCATAAAGGTGACCCTGAACCTTTCTTTTGCGATGGGATTACCAGCTAGTGCCACTAATATGAATGTTAAAAGCCGTTAATTTGTTTTCAGTGTCCTGACTGACTTGTTTCATTTAACTTTACCTGGTGACCAATGGTGCTGTTATTAACTTCTGTGTATGTTCAACCTAATAAATCAACAAGTTCCTTTTCACTAAATTTAAACTGTTTAAAAGTTTGGTGATACTAGAGCCACTTCAAAAGTTACAATTCCATGTTCTGTGATTTTCTTTTTGTGTGTCTAGAGCGCGTGGCACCCATGATCACAGGAAACCTAGAGAATCAGACCACGAGTATTGGGGAAACCATTGAAGTCTCATGCACGGCATCTGGGAATCCCCCTCCACAGATCATGTGGTTTAAAGATAATGAGACCCTTGTAGAAGACTCAGGTAAATAGAACTTGGCTATTACTCTTCGGTTGCAGAACTTACCCAGGGATATGACATAAAAAAGCTATGTTATTTCTTGATATAATGTAGAAAAAAAGCAGTATTGGTTTCCATGGCCTGGCTCATTTCATAGACTTGGAATTGGAGTATGGGGCCCTGCTGAATTTTCATGAAAGCCATATAGGAGATTAGTCAGCAGTAGATCCCATGTGACCCTACGAAGTTAGACAATAGAACAAGATGAAGGGCAGCATTTATAGTTTCTAAATTTCCCTAAAAAGCTTCACAGACCACGTCATCATAAATGAGAATGATCATTTTCTTCCTTTCTTAGGCATTGTATTGAAGGATGGGAACCGGAACCTCACTATCCGCAGAGTGAGGAAGGAGGACGAAGGCCTCTACACCTGCCAGGCATGCAGTGTTCTTGGCTGTGCAAAAGTGGAGGCATTTTTCATAATAGAAGGTCAGTGGGATAAAAAAAAAAAAATGTGGTGCATATACACCATGGAATGCTATGCAGCTGTAAAAAGGAATCTGATCATGTCCTTTGCAGCTGCATGGATGGAGCTGGAAGCCATTATCCTCAGCAAACTAACACAGGAACAGAAAACCAAACACCACACATTCTCACTTATAAGTGGGAGCTGAACAGTGTGAACACATAGACACAGGAAAGGGAATAACACACACTGGGGCCTATTGTAGGGTGGGGAGAGGGAGAGCATCAGGAAAAATAGCTAATGCATGCTGGGCTTAATACCTAGGAGATGGATTAATAGGTGCAGCAAATCACCATGGCACATGTTTACCTGTGTAACAAACCTGAGCATTTTGCACATATATCCCGGAACTTAAAAGAGAAAAAGAAGGTCAGTGGGATGTCATAGATACATTCTGTGGTTTTTTAAAAGATTAGATTGTATCTTAGAGACACACATTCACTTTGAGTAGGGCAACTACAGATGATTTTTAATATTCTTTGAACTTTGTAAATTTTCTCAGTAAGTATGTATTCTTTTAAACAGCGAACATAATTAATGTTGTTATAATTCTGCTTGCATCACATTTCCTGTTCCTGAAGTTCTTATTGTGGAAAAATTCTTAACCAGGCAGGATGAATAGCCTCCTTTCCCTGATTCTGTCTTTGTTTGAATGGCTTGATTAACTTATAGAAATGATGCCTTTATATTTATTTGGAAAAACTTTAGAATTGCTGCCTAATCATGGCAGTCAATGCTATCCAGATAGTCACAAGGATTCCGAGTTTTAATTGGACTAGAAATAATTAAGATTCCCTTCTGAACAATAGACCATTACTGTTCTGAAATGGAAAATTTTTGGTTTTTATCTCAATATGTGTGTATGCAGGAGTGATGTGAAATCTGTCATTTTCTTAGCTAGGAAAAGTAATTTGTGGCAGAATATTTTATCTTAAGAAGTACATCCCTATGACTTTTTTTGTAGCCCACAGGGGAAGAATAAAACTGTGTTGTGTGGGTAAAAGTACGGTATGCAAGGGTAAGAAAGAAGTATGGTGATAGAAGGGATCGATGGATTTCTTTTTTTTTTTTTTGAGACAGAGTCTCGCTCTGTCGCCCAGGCTGGAGTGCAGTGGCCGGATCTCAGCTCACTGCAAGCTCCGCCTCCCGGGTTTACGCCATTCTCCTGCCTCAGCCTCCTGAGTAGCTGGGACTACAGGCACCCGCCACCTCGCCCGGCTAGTTTTTTGTATTTTTTTTTGTAGAGACGGGGTTTCACCGTGTTAGCCAGGATGGTCTCGATCTCCTGACCTTGTGATCCGCCCGTCTCGGCCTCCCAAAGTGCTGGGACTACAGGCTTGAGCCACCGCGCCCGGCCGGGATCGATGGATTTCTATGAACTCATCCTAACTTGTCTCTCAAAGTCTAGATTTTCGTCCCTTTACTCTGTCAAATCTATGATGCCAAGTGTTGCATCGAGATAGGTTGACATGTTTTCAAATGTATAAGCTTATTAGTGTTTCATAAGCTACACTTGCAAATAAAGACTTCAAAGACCATGGCAGTTTTGTCATTTCCAAAGTGATTCATGTTTTAGGGCAAATCCACAGAATGACTTCTAGATTGTCTCCGGTGCTCTGCATTACCTCTTGTTGGTGGCCCGCAGCTGGTTACAGATGCCTAACTAGGTAACACTGGCATAGAGATTATAGTTCTTACCTGGAGTGAATGCTAAGAAAGGCAGAGCTAGATATTTAATACTCCTGCTAGGTTCCCAAATGTTATGTGAGAATATTAATATAAAAACACATAGAAAATAGACTCTTTGAACTTTTTATCTTCTATGTACAACTGGACTTTTAAATCTGTGTGTATAAATAGAGAATTACTTCCCTAGGACCACCAGAGAAACAAAATTTACTCCAAGCATAATTGTGCTTGTCTCTCAATGGTTAACTTAACTTCTAGTTTGCAAACCAATGTATTACTTAGTTTGCAAACCAGTTTATTACTTGTCTTCTGCTCTCTTGAGGCTGTAATGGGCCATCCGCACAGCTTGTGGCCCGTTTGATTCTCCTTGCACTCTTCTGATGGGAGGCCCCAAGTGATGACTACTTCCTTATCATCTCTTTGCTAATCACTCTTAGTGGAAAGCCTGCTTCTGCATTTTGTTTCTTCCACTCAGAGCTGTCCTCTGAAGCCCTGGTCATCTGCAGCTTTGCTTGTGGACCTCTAGTTTCCGCTTCTCTTTCCTCTCCTGAGTGGTTTGAAACTCCCATTACCAGACCATGCATGATGTGCTCATCTTGATTCTTCCTTTTCTCCTCACTCAGGCTCCTGCCACAAGGGACGGGGTAGTGTATGTAATGGTTAGTTCATGTTGGACAGGCCTCTTTATCTCTTGACTGAACCACTGACTAGCTATGTGCCCTCAGTCAAGTAGCTTAAGCTCTCTGATCATCTGTTTCTTCATTTGAAAACTGAGAGTTGTTGAGGAGATTAAGTGGAATGGCATGTTTAAAGTGATAACTGCATAGTAGATACGTGGTCATTAGTAGCTCTCAGGTCAAAAAACTTTATTTCCCTACTTGGTTTCTTATATGATCCTTTTGCAAACTCTGCACAGATAAATATATTGACTATCAGTTTAAAAGAAGACTTTTGTTTTCCTCAAATAGAAATTTTTTTTTCTCTGTAGAGAATGATCTGTTTTCTTTCCACTGAAGACTGCTCTTCCTTTAAACACTTTTTATGTTTGACTTTTAAGGCATTACTATTTCTATGCTTAATTACTTTAGAATTTTATTGTTGGAAGTTTACATGAGCAGTGTTTTGCAAGCTTTACATTTTCCATTAACAATTCTGTAGGCCAGGTATGGTGGCTTATGCCTGTAATCCCTGCACTGTGGGAGGCCAAGGCCGGGGGATGGCTTGAGGCCAGGAGTTCGAGACTAGCCTGGGCAATATAATGAGACCCTGTCTCTACAGAAAATAAAAGAAACATTAGCTGGGCTTGGTGGTATGCACCTGTAGTCCCAGCTACTTGGGAGGCTGAGGTGGGAGAATTGCTTGAGCCTAGGAGTTGGAGGCTGCAAGGAGCTATGATTGTGTCATGGGACTCCAGCCTGGAGCACAGAAAGAAACCCTGTCTCTAAAAATAAATAAATAAATAAAAATTAAGTTAAAAAAAAGAATTCTGTAGACTCCATTCAAGTTAGGGGTGTGTGACTACTGTCCTGTAGGATTTTTCCAAGTTGGTAAGCTTGGGATCTCGCTTTAGTGCTAAAATTTGTCATCTTACAAAAATATAAGTTTCCAACTGTTGATACCATTTAATTGTGTCTTTCCAGGTGCTCAGGAAAAGACAAACTTGGAAATCATTATTCTAGTAGGCACGGCAGTGATTGCCATGTTCTTCTGGCTACTTCTTGTCATCATCCTACGGACCGTTAAGCGGGTAACAAAATAATTTCCCTTCTGCCCATGCACATTGGTTTTCATGATTAATGAAAACTGATTGGGGTTCTTTGAGTTGTTTCTTCCCATTGTTATTGGCTCAATGGGCACATTTTATTTCAATACAATAACATTCTTGCCCACTTTCTTTTGGCTGGATCTCAGGGATTTAATTGATAGAAGCCACTAGAGAGGAAAGGGGCTTGAACTGTCTAGTGTAATTAAGCTTTAAAATCTTAATTCTGAGCTCCTTTGGGGGACAAGGGAAACTAGAAGCAGGGTTATAATAGGACTACTCTCAAACTCCATGAGTTTTGTTGGAAAATGAGACAGGAAAGAGGTTCCAATAAACAGCAATAACAAGCACACGAAACAACAGCCAAACGACAGTGTGTATGTGACTGGAAGGATTGATGCTTTCTAGGCCAATGGAGGGGAACTGAAGACAGGCTACTTGTCCATTGTCATGGATCCTGATGAACTCCCATTGGACGAACACTGTGAACGACTGCCTTATGATGCCAGCAAATGGGAATTCCCCAGAGACCGGCTGAAGCTAGGTGCATTTTCAATTGCTATTAATTTGATATTGTGTTTACCAGGCCGTCTCTTCCTCCATTAGAACGATGACAAATGTGGTGTATTCAGATGTTGGATTCTGGTTTAGAAATATTAATTCCATCTCTTGAATTTGGATAGTCATTCATTTAGCCACTTAGAGGTAGGGTCCCTATGTAGTCATCCAAAGCAGGACATTTGGAGAGTGAAGGGGGACTTATTAAATAAGTAAGCCAGGACAAAGGAGTAAACTGGACTATCCATGTTAAATTGGGATGTGTGGTCACCCTATCTAGTTGACATCTCTGCATATCACGTTGGTTGTATAGTAATCCAAGTCCGTTTTCTTGTTGCTATTGTTGTTGACTCTAGGTAAGCCCCTTGGCCGTGGTGCCTTTGGCCAAGTGATTGAAGCAGATGCCTTTGGAATTGACAAGACAGCAACTTGCAGGACCGTGGCAGTCAAAATGTTGAAAGGTAAAAGCAAAATTATGTGGTGATCTTTCTGTTTTATCTAGTTTTTAAACATGTTGCAAGGCTTGTATCAGTAGGTTTATGCTTAGGTGGGCCTACTAGCCACACATGCAGCCAGCCTAAATAATGCCCTTGTGCAATCTGGAAAAAGGATCCTCCTTTGTAGCTTTATGCCAGGGTGCACGGTCTGGCAAGCAAAGTTGGGGATGGGTTTCACCTTCTTGCCTGGTTATCCTTGTGCAGGGCTCAGCCAACACAGTTGTACTTAGTGGTTCTGGTTACAGGAAAAAAGGACTGTGGTTATATTAAAATTGTTTCTTAATATATTGTGGAATCAGATAATTATAGACCATCTACAGACATCGAAAGGAAAATAGTGGAATGCAAAAATAGCATGTTCTCTAGAATTGGAATATGTAAAAGATGTTCATATGTAAAAGATAATTTGCAAAACAAGAATGGTTGTGTTAGAATAACATAGAATGGGTTATATTTTTTAAATGAAAAGCTTTATAAATAATTGTTAATTCTAATAGTAATGGAATTCTGGTCTGGCCATTTTCATTTCAAGAGGTTCGACAATAAAGCTTCTTTCTCCAATTGTGATGTTCTTTCATTGATGAAGGCAGTGCCATTGACCCTTTGCCAATAGGTTTTGTGCGTTTCAAAGCTATCTTTCTCCATTTGCCTTTTTTCTCTTGTGGCCAAGGGAGTATGTAATTTTGAGGTGGCTCATCAGGGCCTTAGATGTGGACTATGCCTGTGAGTTAGAGGGAAGTGTAGCAGTCCAAACGGGATCAAACACATGGTCTTAGTGCCATCAGCCTCATGTGTCAACTGGTCTTTCCAGCTGGCCTTAATTTGCCTGCACAGATCGGCACAGATTGGCTGGAACATTCGGTATAGCCCCTAACACATGAAGATATTTAATACATGGTGTCGCTTCCTTATGAGGAAGCACTGAAATGCTTTCAGACCCTCAGAATCGTAGTGAACCTGAAATGCAAAAATATAGTTTTGTAAAAGAAGAGAATCTGGGCATTATTCCATTGCAGATGTATTCTCCACTTTGCAAAAGATTTCACAATGGATTCCTTTAAATATCAAACATTCTGGCTCAATTAAAATATGAATTTTATTTCAAATTAGAAAATAGAATTTACACTTGACTTTTGGGGAAATGCATGTGGTCTGTAAACTAGGTCACAGCTGTGTTACCCCTGGAGGGTAAGTTGTATAGTGGCATGCAGGGAAGGAGGGACCCCAATTATCCGAAGGAAATGTCCACACCTAAGATTTCCCTCCTTGTACTGTATTTGTAGAAGGAGCAACACACAGTGAGCATCGAGCCCTCATGTCTGAACTCAAGATCCTCATTCATATTGGTCACCATCTCAATGTGGTCAACCTTCTAGGTGCCTGTACCAAGCCAGGAGGTGAGTAACTGTGGATGGTTTTGGTCACCCAATTTTAACATGCCTCTCTGATAGTTAAGGGAGAGGGAAAGCAATCAACTCCCATGGACTTGATTTTCTTAGCTTAGAATACTTTGTGGATTCCTAGGAATAAATATATTTCATGGTGGTTTAATTGGTACTAGAATTAAATTATTATAAAACTTTCTCTGAATTAAGAAATGTCATGCCACTATGATTCAATTTGCTACTTGTGTAACAGATGTCCAGGTGAGAAGAGTAAACTTCCCTAAAACTGGAAAGCTTAAGGGTAGTTACCCCCAAAATGGAATCATATCAAGTAATTGCATTGAAAAGCAAGTAGATGGGTGGGTTTTCTTTTGAAATTTTGGTTAATCTTGTGAAAATGTCTTCTGGAAAAAAGAAAAGCTATATATAATATAAAAAAGTTTATATAAGGGGATTGGGACCAGCTGATTTCTACACTCCTGTCCCAATGAAAGGTTGTAGCCTTCTTCTAAGGTGTTTTTGGGTTCATCACTATATTAAACACTTAGTGAGGAACACGAGTGAATACCCATTTTCCTTCCTGGACATGCTGCCTGCAGGGCCACTCATGGTGATTGTGGAATTCTGCAAGTTTGGAAACCTATCCACTTACCTGAGGAGCAAGAGAAATGAATTTGTCCCCTACAAGGTATGTCATTTCCTAATCCTGCTCTGGCCACATTATAAAATGAAGGGAAACTAAAAATGGTACAAGTTAATTTTTTAGTTGAAATTTTGTGAAGAACTTGTGAGGAGTCTTCTCATATTACCTATTGGCTGTTATAACTTCCTCTTTTACCTTCTGGGGGCCATATGTTTCTGTTCTATTTTTGTGATTTTAATCTGCTGACCCATTATAGAGTGTGGACATGGGAGAGAAGGCAGGTATGATCGGGGAAAGGGGAGGGCGGAGGGTAGGACAATTCTGGGTTATTCTGTCTCTCCCCTAGCCATATTTGGCCCCTGGAGTGTAAATCCCTCTGTGAAGAGCACCCTAATGCTGAGAGTGTGTCTGAATGCAACTCGAAGTGGCATTTGTGTCTTTAAGCTAAAGAAGGAGCTAGGCTTTGTGGAAGAAATGCTATCATGCACAAAACTTGCCCCAAATTTCAGCTCAGAGATGGCATAATCCTGAAATTTATGTCCTCGCCTGCTTTTTAGTAGTTTCTGTTATCTCCACCATTTATCACATTTTAAAGGTTGTAAACTTTTAAAGACTCATTTTGTGTTCAAGGAGTTTGTTTTTTCCTTTGCTTTTTTATAGACCAAAGGGGCACGATTCCGTCAAGGGAAAGACTATGTTGGAGCAATCCCCGTGGATCTGAAACGGCGCTTGGACAGCATCACCAGTAGCCAGAGCTCAGCCAGCTCTGGATTTGTGGAGGAGAAGTCCCTCAGTGATGTAGAAGAAGAGGAAGGTACTAGCCAGTGCTTCCTGCAGGCTATGGCATACTCTTGTCGGAGCAGACAGGGTGATAGGGTGTCACAAGGAATTTGATCATGGGAAAAGTCCAATACTACCTCATAATTTGAAAGAGACCTGAATTTCTATAACAGACTGCCTCCATTCTGCCTCCCCAAAAGTGAAGTGTGGAAGCCCTAGACCAGGAGGTGAAGCAGAGCTAGCCTGAGAAATCTACGTGGTCCAAGTGGGATAAGCAGTCAGTTACAACCACAGCAGTGTTCCTAAAATACTGGTTCGGCATTTATTAGTGGGAGAGGCTACAAGTTTTCTGGTAGTTGAGTAGCCTCTCCATTGCACTGGAGAGCCCCAGAGTGGTTCAGCCCCATGTTGCATGCTTTACCTGTGCAAAAGTCTTTCTCTTCATTATACCTAACCATCCCAAAGGCAGTTTAGGAGCCATCTGTTGTTTCTACCCTACGCCAAGTGGCTTATCAAGTCTTCCTTCCAACCATTATTCCTCAGGGGAGTCTTGATAAATATCCTGGCCTTTCAGTTATGTTTCCAGTGATATTTTATTTATTTGCTTTTATTTTTATATTTTTGAGGTGGAGTATCATGCTGTTGCCCAGGCTGGAGTGCAATGGTGCGATCTTGGCTTACTGCAACCTTCGCCTTTTGGGTTCAAGTGATTCTTGTGCCCCAGCCTTCTGAGTAGCTGGGATTACAGGTGCCTGCCACCACACCCAGCTAATTTTTTTAAAAAATATTTTTAGTAGAGATGGAGCTTTACCTTGTTGGCCAGGCTAGTCTCGAACTCCTGACCTCAGATGATCTGCCTGCCTCAGCCCACCAAAGTGCTGGGATTATAGGTGTGAGCCACCGCGCCCGGCCTCAGTGATATTTTAGTGCTCTTTATGGGTGGAGCTGTGGTCCTAAGCCTAACTTCCAGGACTCCAGCCGGCTCCAGGACACACTGTATTTCTACCTCCTTCAGAAGGAGCAGAGATAGCGTTGTGGATGTAGAGATGGGTGACAGGCTGGCTCCCCTAGAGGCATAAGTCTAGAGGAATAGTGAAAGAAGCCCACTCTGTTTCCCTTGACATGAGGCTACAGAGAGAATTTGCATTTAACTCCTTGTCCTTAGTAGCTGAGAAGGTAGTGTGAGGCTGGGACTTGGTCTAGAAGCACATGTGGAGGCGGTCTAGGCTTCATTTAGCTGGGCCCCCACTGAGTGGTGCTGCCTCTACCCTGCTCTTTCTCTTTCAAGAAACAGTGGCCAGTGAGCCAGAAACCTAAGAGGTTGAGTTGTTGAGAAAAAGGCTCACAGCCTTTTAAATACTTATGAGGTTATTACTACAACTGAGTTTTTGTTTACTCTGGTCTTTGTCTCCAGGAAAGAAGCCATAAGTCTTATCTGACCAAAGAGATGATTTTGAAACACCCATTTAATATCTTAGTGTTTATTTGTACCAGTTGCACTGAAGTAAATACACCAATTTACGTAAATGTGTCTTTCCATGTTTCTGTTATCTCTCAGGAAAAAACATCCTCCCAGGCCAGATTTAATGTATTTACAGCACTTTTAAAGTTTGAAAATGAATTAAATATATTTCTAGTATTTTTAGTTATCTATTGCAGATTATAGTTTGACTTTTGGCTTTTGTCCCAGGACAAATCCTGGAGAGAAGAGATTCAATGACCCCGAATATTGTTGTCTTATTTTTAGAGTTCTTGATATGAAACTATTGTTTATCCCTCTGGGTACATGACAAAAAACAGTGTAAGTGGCAAATTTGGAAATGTCCTCTTTCTTTCCCAGATTATCTAGGTCAATATTACCTTATTCTACCTCCTGGATTTACTGGTTCAATTTGGCTAAAATGGAAAAACCAGTATTGTTCCTAAGGGATGTGATGGAGGCTAATGATATTGGGATTCAGGAGATTTACAGAAGATACATTGACTCATTTACATTGACTCTCTGTTTCTATTTCCTGAAAATTTAACTCCCAAGTCTTAAAAAGATTATTACTCTAGCAAACTTAGAAACAAATCACACCAATTCATGAAAATACTGATCTCCATCCTCCTGCCTCTTCGGACAGCTCCTGAAGACCTGTATAAGGACTTCCTGACCTTGGAGCATCTCATCTGTTACAGCTTCCAAGTGGCTAAGGGCATGGAGTTCTTGGCATCACGAAAGGTAAGACAGGTTGAGGGGAAATCAGTTATCTTTTCAGATCACAGATTTGGAAATAAGATGTCCAGTGTCAGTCATTGGTGCTTATTTGGGATTGTAATTCATTCACCACTTCTGCGTCTTTTAGAAGACCTCTACTGGGGAGGCTCTATTTCTGCTAAGTAAGAGTGGTTAAGGAGTTCATGAAATTAAGCTGTATAATAAAGGCTTGTCAAGCATCTACTAAGTGTGAGGTAGTCTTCTGAGCACTGAGGATACTGGGGTGAACAATCAGGCAAAGCTCTTCACCTTCATGAAGTTTATAGTTCTAGTGGGTAGAGCAAACAATAAGCAATATAAACAAGTAAAACATGTTGTAGGTTAGATGGGAGTAAATGTTATGGGGAAATAAAGCAAGAAAGGGTTATAGAATATACAGGAGCAATGCACTTACGTATGTTTATGCTTCTCTCTGTGTGTGTACATCCATTTTAAACAAGGTAGACGAGGAAGGCTTTACTAAGAACTTGACATTTGAGCAATGACCTGGAAAGGGGAGGGGCTGAGCCCTACAGATATCTTGGCATGAGAATCATTTTTAATTTATTTTACATTCATCAACATCCATCAAAAAGTATTTGTTAGGAGTATAATTAGAAACGAGGAAGGACAGGCTTCAGATGAGAGCGATTAAAGAGCTAAAATTAGAAAAGTAGGCCAAACAAAGGCTGAGGTGGGGACGTGACAAGTTACAACTATTCCAAAGGTTGTAAACACCAAGTGGGGAGCAAGGCTGGTGACAGTGACTCTCCTGGAAAGGGTAAAATGTGCAATTTTTTATTAAGTAGCAGTACTTCAAATTAAAGATCAGGAAGAACTATCGGTTGACAGAATATATTCGTGCAGCCTAATGAAGAAAGAAAGACTTAAGTTGTGTATATATATATTTTGTACTTCCTAAATTAGAATGAAATCTTCCACCCATGCTTTCCCCTGAGGTTTAAAGCTTCTCATAGCACTCAAGGCCTCAGGCTCTTTGATGTTTCTGCTCGGTAGCTCTTGTGTTCTCTCTCTCAAGGGGAAGGAGGAGAACTGGGGCCTTACAGGGTTTTCCCAAAGAGAAAGGCCCTTTACACTGCTTGGAGATTATGATTCATTATTACTATTTTTTTATGGCTGGAATTTGCCACTTACTCAGGGTTCCTTTTGGGGACTAGGAAGAGAACGGACTTGAATGTGGGAATCCTTTAAGTTGTTTTATATCTACCAGATGATTTCTTGAATCCACTTGGTTGTTGGGTTAAAAAAGGAAACTTTTTGTTTGGGGGGAAAAGTCAAAAATACTGTCTGTTTTTCGGAATTCCCAGTGTTGCTCAATTGTGTTGACAATGTGCTTCTGAATATGCCTTGTTCAGAGGAGAGTGCCATACAGATTTGAGGTGTGGGAAGGTCAGCAATGCCTGGCTTACACGATCACCCCTCCAGTGAGTTAAGAATTCTCCCCTTGGCCGGGAATGTTGGCTCATGCCTGTAATTCCAGCACTTTGGGAGGCCAAGGAGGGTGAATCACCTGAGGTCAGAAGTTTGAGACCAGCCTGGACACCATGGTGAAACCCTTTCTCTACTAAAAAAACAAAAATTAGCTGGGTGTGGTGGCACACCTGTGGTCCCAGCTACTTGGAAGGCAGAGGCAGGAGAATCACTTGAACCTGGGAGGTGGAGGTTGCTGTGAGCTGAGATTGCACCACCGCACTCCAGTCTAGGTGACAGAGCGAGATTCCTTCTCAAAAAAAAAAAAAAAAAGAAAAAAAGTTTTCTTCTAAGCCATTGATTCATTTCTTGTGCTCCCCAAGACTCATTTTCTCACAAAATATCACATGGAGCTAAAGCTGCCAAGTAGTAGGAGGTTAGGTGAAGTTTGGAGGATACAGAGAAAGGAGAAACTGAGAAGCTACAAGGAAGAGAAAGAAAGTCAAGATTAATCTCATTATATTATTAATGCACTAGAGAACTAACCTGACTTGTGATAGGCTGAAATTGCCTTAATAGACATTTATGATAGCTCAGCACTTTGAAATCAGGGGAAGCCCCACTGGGAATTGTTTATCAGAGCCAGTCTGACTTCAGCCTCATACGGAAGGGGGAACCAACAAAGAGCACTAAACCAATGAGAGCCCCTTGTTTCTGACTTCCGTGCATTCATTCAAAAAACAAATCCCATTCTGGGACCTCCTTAGAATAACACGTTTTTAACCAAATATGGGGCCAGGCAAAAGGGATGTGTGGATGTGACCAGAAACACAGTTTTAATTGTGTCCTAGAGGAGCCTATTTATGATTCCGTCATCATATTATAACTTAATTATTTAACTCTAAAGGCTGGGGCTGTTTATGGAATGAGCAGATGTGTGTCTCAGCAAAGCTCACAGATATTTTTCCTGAAGTGTTGTTAAAAGATACTAACCCAGTCCTTGTTAATCAGTTGGCTTTCTGATGTGGGATTTTTTTTGATGCATGAGGTCACAACAGATGTGAAAGAGATCAGCTGTGCCGAGACCTAATGCACACACGATTCTCTTTGCAGTGTATCCACAGGGACCTGGCGGCACGAAATATCCTCTTATCGGAGAAGAACGTGGTTAAAATCTGTGACTTTGGCTTGGCCCGGGATATTTATAAAGATCCAGATTATGTCAGAAAAGGAGATGTAAGTTTCAAACATGAATCCAGTGCTTGGTTAAGTAACAGAATTAAAACTCCTCATAGAGAGCTTCAGGACCTGTGTTCAGGAACAAAGGAAGTTTTTTTCTTCAGATATTTGCTAATTTGGGTTCTGAATCCTTGTCTTCTACACATGTAGGCTCGCCTCCCTTTGAAATGGATGGCCCCAGAAACAATTTTTGACAGAGTGTACACAATCCAGAGTGACGTCTGGTCTTTTGGTGTGTTGCTGTGGGAAATATTTTCCTTGGGTAAGTCATTTCTCTTTGTGCTTCCATCCAGACTCCAAAGAGGAAGACAAAAGTTGTCTTTTCCTCTCTTGTACTTCATGTCTATCAGACGAAACTTCTAGGAAGCTTTGAAAAAAAAAAAGACATGTACGTGATGAGGATTTGTAAGATTCAGGCGCGGGGTTTTCTATAAGAGAAAATCAAATCAAAGAATGTCTCCTCCCTGTTTTATTCTAGGTGCTTCTCCATATCCTGGGGTAAAGATTGATGAAGAATTTTGTAGGCGATTGAAAGAAGGAACTAGAATGAGGGCCCCTGATTATACTACACCAGAAATGTAAGACTTTAAGAAGTGTTCCTCTGTTCTCTTTCTTTGCTCGCAAATTCTCCTTGCCTGGAAGACTTTCCATTATATAGACTTTCTTCATTGCCCAGTGTCCTGCTTTTACTTTGGGGCCTTTCTTGATAATTTCAAGCATGGAGTTACCACTTTTTGAAAATATAGTGCTTTATTATTCAAAGCAACCAGTTAGTTTTTATTAGATGTTGCTTTAGATGTTTTGTTTTTTATACACATTGAGCCTCTGGAGTATGGGACTCTGTGTCTTACACAGTTTTGTATCCCTATTTAGCATCTCGACTCGTGGGCTCTTTATAAATGTGTACTCATTTTAGTGCTTATTTTCATCATTCAGGAAGAAAGAGGCATTTAATGAAATCAGTGTTTTGCTTCTCTAGGTACCAGACCATGCTGGACTGCTGGCACGGGGAGCCCAGTCAGAGACCCACGTTTTCAGAGTTGGTGGAACATTTGGGAAATCTGTTGCAAGCTAATGCTCAGCAGGTTTGTCACCTCCATCCAAGAAGCGCCTACAAAGAGTACTTAGATGTCAAGGACGTCCCTACTGCCTGAACTGTCTCATGGCTACCATGCCATCCTCTCAGCCATTGAATAATCTACTGTATTCTTCTACATCTGAGCAGTATTGCTTTTCTAAAAGCTGCAATTACCCTTTTAGGCAGATAGGATTCTAATTTATGACCTGGGAGCAGACCACTCTGATTTCTACCTACTTATCTTTTTGTTATATCTTCAAATGCTCTTCTAAAGCTAAAACAAACAAACAAAAAATCTGGTTGATCCACAGAAGATCAACAATGGAAGAAATTTCAAGAAATTTTTAATAAATTCTGCAGGCAAAAATACATCTAAGCTATGCAAAAGAGATGGTTTCTGTCTTGGTATCATCCCAGGTTCTTATAACTTCCACTGGAAGATTTTAAAGTTGTAGTCTTTACTATTGGAATGTTATTTAATCTCCAGTCAATGCCTCTTACTATAATGGAAGCGAATTTCCTCTTTCTTTTCTTTTGAACAGCTGGGGGACAATAGGTCAGCTCTATTTTTATCAATAAACCTTCCAAACATTTACAGATATCAAATAGTCATTTATTTCTTTTTCTTGATGCAATAATATTAAGTTGTGCAACCTTTTCTCAAAAGACCCATTTTCGTATCCATTTATTGCTTTTCTTTAGACTGTCATCCGTTTTTCCATTGCCTTGAAATGTGGTAGCTAAAACTGGATACCATGCCCTTTGAAGGGCTTGGCTCGTGTGGTTAGGGCTTTGTGAAGGAGTGATGTTTTGTTCTGTGTAGCTCCGTGTGTTCTGTTGTTACCTCTCTGACCACAGCCTGCTTTCTCTTCTTTGTAACTGCACTTCCCTGTGGGCTCCTCACCCATCTCATTTTTAGTTCTCTCCTTTAATATACCTTCCATTTCAACAGCTTTCTGTTTCTGATACATGATTTGTAATGTTGTCTTAAAGTTCTGTGTTCACATATGAAAGCCACATGCCCTATGTAGCCAAGAAGCCCCTGTGCCCTTTGTTTTTAATGAAAAGGCACTTGAAGAACTGAAGCCATAACAACAGTCTTCTGTGTTTATTGTTTCAGGATGGCAAAGACTATATTGTTCTTCCGATATCAGAGACTTTGAGCATGGAAGAGGATTCTGGACTCTCTCTGCCTACCTCACCTGTTTCCTGTATGGAGGAGGAGGAAGTATGTGACCCCAAATTCCATTATGACAACACAGCAGGAATCAGGTACAGTATATGGCCTGACATCCCCTGGGGGAGGGTAACTTCAAGGCCATCTCAGGGAGGGGGATTGGAAGTGGAAGGAAGTCCATGTCTAAGGCTGCTGCATCCTACTTCCACATAACCTTAGCCCTGAGGTTAACATCATGGGGAATGCTCCTGGAAGAGGGCCTGGGTAGGTGTGCTTCCTCCCATCTGTAGCCCACGCTGCTGCCACAGCATTGCCTTTAAGAATTCCAAGCCCTGCAGCTGCAATAGCTGGAATGCCACAGTTTGCTAATCTCCGGAATAAAGAGACCAGTTTTACAAAGACATCTGCATTTAAATTATCCCCATGTATGCTTTTATTAATGTGAATTAAATGGCTTAGGAGAGATTCAGAAAGGAAGAGTTCTGTGCATGCATGAGAACACACTTATGGCTCTCTGGCAAGGATACAGAATGCCATGGGTCTGTGTCCTGAATTAGACTGCATGCTGCATCTCAGGAGCCCCTCCCACGTCTGATTTTCAGTATTTTATTTGCATAGTGGGAAGTCTGGAAGTGCATATTTAAAACACATGCACTGCAGTCCTTTCCTGGTTTGTAGAGGGGTTCTGAAGGCAGCTTTCTTTTTTCTCTCTCCCAGCACCTGTGCATAAGGAAAGAGTTGGTGTGGTTTTCTACAATATGATATTAAAATTGCCCTTTACTAAGGCTGGGACTATTTCACTTTGCTTTGTTTCCTTCCCAACCCCTTTGGATGTTTTCCTGCTTTAATGGAATCCCTGACAGCATGGGTCCAGCCTGCCAGCCAGAGTGTGCCCGGGCTGCAGGGAGGGCCAGGGAGCTCTCTCATGTCCAGAGCATGGCCAGGTTGCCACATGGCAGGGATGCTAAGGAGAAACTTGTGGACAGTTTGCCTCTTAGAGTCATGCAGGGCAGCAGAAACACTGATTGGAAGGAAGAAAGCTTAGAAGCCAGCGAGTGAGCTGACCATTCCACCGAAGTCAAAAGTGTTAGGCATATTTTTAAAGAACTTTGCCATGTATTATCAGATGTTGCCAACATCATAACACTCAGAGTCAGGCAAAGTAGAAACAATGATCTTTTTTTTGATGTATTATTGAATGCAAGGCTCAGTTCTATTACCCGAGGGCAGTACAAACTTGTGGTTAAAGATCAGGTATTAGAGTCAGATAAAACTGAGTAGGACCCCCAAGTCTGCCTTGTAGCAACTGTGAAACTTGGGGCAAATCATCTACCTTCTGCCTCAGTTTCTTTATCTGTGAAATGAGATAAGGTCAGTGGTGCTGTTGGAAAATGGCTGTTTTGAGAGTTGTAAGATATAATCTATTTCCAAGCACCTGACCCTTGAAAGCACTCAGTAAAAGATACCTATTAAGTGAGCTGCTTAAAATCACATCCTTGAGATGAATCCAGTTCCTCTGACACCTGAGTCCATGTTGTTTCCTCCCATGCCAAGGAGGGCCCTCAGAGAGAAACAGTCATGAAATGAGACTACAGTTCCACTCCTGTGTTTACACATTTCCAGTTCAAGTTCAGCCGGCCTTTTAGTGTGACAATGGTTCCCCACACACCATTATTGCCTCCCCCTTTATCGGAAAGCCATTTGATCATGAACGATATTCCATGTGTTTTCTGTGACCAAGTAGAGTGATGATCCGAGTTAGCAGCCTCCTGGCTCGCCGGGTGCTTTGCATGTGGTGCTGAGAAGGAGAAGAAATCATGTTTGTGTAATGGAAGCACCAAATACGATGTTGGATATATAAAAGGGCTGCTAACATTTATCCCCAGAAGCGTGGACAAATGTGACACCACTCTCCCAGCACAGGCCTGGCTCCTATTTTCTGTCTGTGATTTTTGAATTGTTTTTTCCAGTCCAGTTTCTCTTTTATCCTGCCATAATTTAAAAAATAAAATGAAAATTGGAGTCTTTTGTCTGCATCTCTTCTCAACCTCCTCCACCTTTTTTCCTTTTTATAAAATAAAACTCGTGGTCACATTTTAGTCATCTGGTTTTGAAGAAAAGCAGATAGAGGCATTTGCACATGGTATGCTTCATTCTGTTGCTCTCCTGGGGTTCTGTTTCTCTGGGGAGAATGAGTTGAGGCTGGGGTACTTCTCAGGGGGCTTGTTGCATCCTCTTATGGGTTTCTGGCCAAGTACAAAAGCTGAGCAGTCTTTCTCCTTCTAATTTTCAATTCTATTGCATTATAAATAGAGCTGGACAGAGACATCACTGTGGGAGCTAGCCTCATGATTTGTGGCCCCTTTAAAGCATTTGAAAAATATTTACTTAGCATTTATTTAGATAGGGACCACTCATGTCTAGACTTAGCTTTGCCTCTAATTTCCCCTGTGGATCAGTTCTGGCCTCAAGTTTGCATGCTTCCTGCAAGAAAGCACATACTCACTGGGCTCATCTTTCTTTGAGGGCAGTTTGGGGACCATCTGCAATTGCTGTCATTTTCTCTGGGAGTTTCACCTCCCACATCAAGCAGCTTATCAAAAATTTCTTTGTAGTACTTTCTTAGAGAAAGGTTTTGGTGCATACCATTTTCTTCATTTTGGTTAATTGTTAGTGATGATTAAATGGCCCTTGTAGATTGATGCTTGGGATAGCCTGCTAGCTAGGTATTCCTGAATTTGGCTCTACCATTAGACTGCTTGAAGTGGGACTGTCCTTTCTGCACTTTTTGTCTGTTTCACATCCCATACTTACACCCCTGACCCTGCTACTGCGTGATCAGTGCATGCATGACAAGAGAACAGCACTGTTCACATACTGGGTGCTTAATAACGGCTTGAACAATTGTGTCTGCTGTTTTCTTCTTTCTTTTCCCTCCTGATACGCTTCCAAGGGAGTCTGTATGGAGTAGAGTAAAACAAAAACAAAAACTTCACATGGGCTTTGGTGTCTGAAGGCCTAAGTTTGAGTCCCAGTTCTACCCTTTATTAGCCATTTTCTCCCTAATCCTTGGCTCCCTCATCTCTAAAGGGGAAATAGTTAAAAGACCTATTTCTCCATTTTAGGAGGAACATATGCACCATGGTCTGTGGAAATGCTTTGTCAATCATGAAAGGATCACGCCATTTAAAAAATTACTGGATTAAGAATTTAAGGAGCTGTCCTTTCTAAAACAGCTAAATTATTTTCCAAACTTGCCAACCCTAGTTGATTCTATTCCCTAGATATCTCTAGAATGAACCCATGTCTCCAAATCTCATGGGCATTCCATTTTTCTAGCCAAGCTGCCTTTCTTTCTCCTGAAGAAGTGCAGTATTTTTCTCATGGGTCTTATGCCTCTAGTCTTATTCTTTTCAATCCACAGTCAATTCTCTAAAGGGCATATCTGATCTTGTCAATCCCATGCTTAAAATCCTTCAGTGGCTTCTCATTGCCCTCAAAATAATAATCCAGACATTCCAGTTATGTGATTTTGGATAAGTTCCTCAACCTTTCTATGCCTTGGTTTCCTCATCTGAAAAGCGGGAATAGTAATACTCACCCCTAGAGAGGTACCGTGGTGAACACATCATGAGATGCTGCTTAGACAGCATCTGGCATAGTGTCAGGCATGTGGCAGATTATCAGTGAGGGCTTCCTGAACAAGCGAATGCAGGAATGATTGACTATGGTACCAGTAGTTTTTGACAACCATTACTTTTAGGGGTTGGACTTACGAGAAAGTAGACTTCGATCGCACCCTGTGTATCATATCCTCTAACTTGTGGAGTTTCCTGAGTGAGGGTATCACCTGTAAATCTCATTCTCTCCTCTCTGTACAGGGAGGAACCAGCCTCTTAGGGTAGGGGAGAGAGATTTAATTTCCATTCTTCTCCTGTGGCCCAAGGTCTATGCAGCATGTTCCAGAAGGCTGCTTGTAGTGGGAAGTAGGCTGGTATAGGAATGAAGAGTGTATTTTCTGTCTCGTTGGGTCCTCCCAGTGAGTAGGACTTCCCTTCCCTCACTTGGGCTGTAAGTGATTTTGATAGCATCAACTAGACTCACCCAAAGCCATATGGCCGGGAAGGAGCCTTCCCAAGAAGGAGAGGATCTGTTGTTCAAAAAGTCTTATTATTTGGACTCCTGAAGGAAGCTTTGGAAGTCAAAGGAGAAAAATGAGCTTTGTTTGAGAGAGCATTATTCTTCCTAAGAACAGTAAGCCCAACATTCTCCATATCATTCATTTTTCCAACATCTCCGTGAGCTAGGGAGGGAGTGCTACTGCCAACACATCTTATAGATGGGACAAGAGGGTCACAGAATTATTCATGACTTTCTCAAGTTTCTGCAGTCAGTGGTAGATTCTGAAATAGGCAAAATATCTTGTTACTCTCAAACCACTGCTCTTTCCTGAGACAGCAACTCTGGGGGCAAAAGTGAGGGGACAGTGAGACTCAGCCCACCTTCCCTTTGCACACTAAGCCTCTGTTACACAGAAGAGGGAGAGGTTGTCTTCAAACCACTGCTGGGTTCAGTATCCTTTAAGGAGACTTTCAGATGTTTTCTCTGCCTATCTTTCATTGAATGGTTGCTCTGTGAGCATTATCCAGAAAAATTTTCCCAGGAGATGGCCAGACAGGTGTGAAACACTTGGTAGTATATCCAGAGCTCGATGGAGGAATCCTATGCAATCAGAAAGCCAAGTAGAAGGCACTTGATAACTCCCTCTGCTATTGTTGTCTTTAGTCCAGGACTGGACCTCAGAAGTAGGGTTCAAAAGAACAGGCTCATCGAGACTCCTCAGTTATATTATACTTTTAAATGGACTTTCTCAGGAAATTAAGCCTTCCATGTGTGCTAGCAGAGAAAGATTTTTATTTTGTTTTGTTTTTCTAAAGGATGTTTTGAAGGTTGCTATTAAGTTTGTGGTTGGAAGATAATGAACTTAGGTATCACTTGTGGTATCTGCAGTCAAATATACCACCACTAAAATATAAATATTTGTTCTTTTGCAGTCAGTATCTGCAGAACAGTAAGCGAAAGAGCCGGCCTGTGAGTGTAAAAACATTTGAAGACATCCCATTAGAAGAACCAGAAGTAAAAGTAATCCCAGATGTAAGTACATCTTTTAAAAATAGTCTTAGAAATAATACAAAGGATGAAACACTAGTTAGATAAATATTAGCCTAAGCATTAAAGTCTTGGAGCCTCATTAGAAGGCTGCCCTCGAGTGTGTGTACCATGGGGTCATTATGGAGATGGAACTCTGTTTTTTACATAAGTCAAGTCCTTGGTCCAAGGTTCAAGATAATGTAGCTTTCTGACCAATTTCACTAAAGTGCAAGTAGTGTCATGGTGAAGAAAGCGATGGTAACAGGCATTCTCAGCTGCTGATGTGAAAATTTTCTCTTCTCCCTGGCCTGTGTCTACTCATAGGAAGCAGTTGCTTCCTTTTGTAGCTTGGACAATTTGTGGATATTATACCTTTATGTTCTTCCACAGGACCTTATTTGATAGTCATGATAGATGGGTTGAGAAATCAGCTCAATTAAATAGTTGGTCACTTTATACACTCAATTAACTGTGCCATCTCATTGTCTCTGAAAAAGGACAACCAGACGGACAGTGGTATGGTTCTTGCCTCAGAAGAGCTGAAAACTTTGGAAGACAGAACCAAATTAGCTCCATCTTTTAGGTAAGACTCAGCCACATTAAAAAGACAAATTTCAATAGGAATTTTTGGAAGCAATTTAGGACTTTCAATGCAAGTGCAGAATTTTCCGTATGGGGTCTTTGTTGTTTGGAGAAATTAACATCAATTTAACAAATAAAGAAGGAAACAAACCACATGATAAAATTAAGTGACAAATCTAAAAATAATCTGAAATAAATTAGAGAATTTGGTCAATTTTTATGAGAATTCATGAATACTAGGGAATTTCTGAGTATAGTTACTGTAGTCAGTAATGGCTAAATGAAAAGTGATTGGATGTGATCCCTAAAGCTGTCAATATGATTGCAATCTTTGTGGACTCTGAAGAATTTTTAAGTCTGTATGCAAATGGGTGCCTCTGTGCTTAAGAAGTATGGTATATAAATAAGCCAATGTCTATTTATTTGAGACATTTGAATATTATTGTCTGAATTCGTAAGTATTTCATTGTGAGAAAAGTATTAAAATTAGTTTTAAATGTAATCTCCACTCTGTGCTTCAGTAGGAATTTGTAGTTGTCTTGAATACGTGTATATTCTCTTAACATAACAAATAAATGAAAATCTATATTTATGAGAATAATAGGATAAGTGTAGTTATGTATTTGCTGGGGTTTATTTGCTAGAGTATTCTTACCTAAAGGTAAGAATAGAGGAGGTTTTGATCTGCTTATAATCTAACTTTTGTATAAAATGGGAATACTCATGGGTTTTTGAATAATGCTCATACCAAAAAGAAAACAAACAAAAAAACCCCCACCACATTAAAAGGTGCCATTGTGCTATTTTACTGTTTTCTTTAAGGCCCAAGGTAAAAAGTTGTGAAAGTCAATGGTATGTTTCATTCATTAATTCAAAAAATGTTTATTCGGCAAGTTATCATGTGCAGTGCGCCATGCCATTGCTTAAGACACCTACATTAGTTTTGTTGGGGTTGAATTGAAAGAAAAAATTGTATTTCTCATTATTTGAAGTAACTTTTAAACTATGTATGAACACGAGTTACTAAAATTCCTTTTTGCAGCTTTAACATGAAGAAATTGGGTAAAACACCTATTACCGGGAAAAAACACCTTAGAATCGTTTGTGAAAATGTAAATCCTGAAATTTTAGATCAACACAGCCTACATTTCTAGGCTTTGACATGATTACCATCTGTCAGGATTCCATGCCATGGAAAACATTTTCTAGTTGCTGCTGAGTGACTGGGGTCCTCAGTCCTTCCAAGGAATGTGGTTTTGATGAGTAAAAAGCAGCATTTGACATATCTGGCTTGACTGCACACACGCTTCAAGTTATTAAAGTTTAAAGTTGCTCCGGAACTTTATTACCACCATACACATGCCCCGTAGTTCCCAAATTGCCACAATGGGAAAAGCACAAGTGAAATTTCAGAACATCCCAGTTTCCTTGAATATCATGCAAGTGGCCCTTTGCGCCTGTCACTCTATACAAACTTGTCAATCTGCAAGGCCATAAACATGTTCCATTGGTTGGGGCCTTTGCATAACTCGGGAGAACTGCCTTTCATCTCATTTGAGGCTTGAAAGACTTGGACCTGAATAAGAGGACTTATCTGCAACTACTAATTCATGCGAGTACCTGAAAATAGACCTTGTCCCTGTAAACCTGATATGCTGATTAACAACTGGGAGAGATGGGGGCTGGGGTCAGCAAAAGAACTGTCTTCTCTCCGCCAACTCATTTGTTTGCCATTTTTTCCACAGTGGAATGGTGCCCAGCAAAAGCAGGGAGTCTGTGGCATCTGAGGGCTCAAACCAGACAAGTGGCTACCAGTCCGGATATCACTCCGACGACACAGACACCACTGTGTACTCCAGTGAGGAAGCAGAACTTTTAAAGCTGATAGAGATCGGAGTGCAAACCGGCAGCACAGCCCAGATTCTCCAGCCTGACTCGGGGACCACATTGAGCTCTCCTCCTGTTTAAAAGGAAGCACCCACGCCCCCAACTCCTGGACATCACATAAGAGGTGCTGCTCAGATTTTCAAGTGTTGTTCTTTCCACCAGCAGGAAGTAGCCGCATTTGATTTTCATTTCAACAACAAAAAAAAAGACCTCGGACTGCAGGGAGCTAGTCTTCTAGGCATATCCTGGAAGAGGCTTGTGACCCAAGAATGTGTCTGTGTATTCTCCCAGTGTTAACCTGATCCTCTTTTTCATTCATTTAAAAAGCATTTATCATGCTGCCTACTGCGGGTCTCACCATGGGTTAGAACAAAGACGTTCAAGAAATGGCCCCATCCTCAAAGAAGTAGCAATACCTGGGGAGTTGACACTTCTGTAAAACTAGAAGATAAACCAGGCAATGTAAGTGTTTGGGGTGTTGCAGATGGGAAGGATTCGCAGGGCTCAGTCTATCCAAGAGGCTTTGTTTAGGACGTCGGTCCCAAGCCAAGCCTTAAGTGTGGAATTCAGATTGACAGAAAGGAAGACTAACATTAGCTTGCTTTGAGAGAGTACTGGAGCCTGCAAATGCATTGTGTGGGCTCCGGTGGAGGTTCTGAAATGTAAAGGCTTCAGATGGGGTTTCTGGTTTTAGAAGATTGCGTGTTCTTCGCAGTTGGGCTGAAGGAGAGTTCCTTGTGCTGTTTCCGACTCCTAATGAGAGTTCCTTCCAGACCCTTACGTGTCTCCTGGCCAAGCCCCAGGAAGGAAATTATGCAGCTCTGGCTCCTTGTCTCTCAGGCTGATCCTTTATTCAGAACACCACAAAGTAAGGACATTCAGCTCAAGGCTCCCTGCCGTGTTGAAGAGTTCTGACTGCACAAACCAGCTTCTGGTTTCTTCTGGATGAATACCCTCATATGTGTCCTGATGTGATATGTCTGAGACCAAATGCGGGAGGTTCAATGTCAAGCTGTGTGTAGTGTCAAAGCTTCAGGAAGGATTTTACCCTTTTGTTCTTCCCCCTGTCCCCAACCCACTCTCACCCCACAGCCCATCAGTATTTTAGTTTTTTGGCCTCTACACTCCAGTAAACCTCTACACTCCAGTAAACAAACTCCAGAGAGTTTGTTCACTCTCTGAATGATTATTAGCCAGACTTCAAAATTACTTTATAGCCCAAATTATAACATCTATTGTATTGTTTAGACTTTTAACATATAGAGCTATTTCTACTGATTTTTGCCCTTCTTCTGTCCTTTTTTTCAAAAAAGAAAATGTGTTTTTTGTTTGGTACCATAGTGTGAAATGCTGGGAACAATGACTATAAGACATGCTATGGCACATATATTTATAGTCTGTTTATGTAGAAACAAATGTAATATATTAAAGCCTTATATTATATATAATGAACTTTGTACTATTCACATTTTGTATCAGTATTATGTAGCATAACAAAGGTCGTAATGCTTTCAGCAATCGATGTCATTTTATTAAAAAACATTGAAGAACTTGAAGGAATCCCTTTGTAAGATTGCATTGCCCATCATTTCTCAACTGGAGGAGGGGTGGCCGGGCACAGCGGCTCACACCTAAAAACCCAGCACTTTGGGAGGCCAAGATGGGAGGATCGCTTGAGCCCAGGAGTTCAAGACCAGTCTGGTCAACATGGTCAGATTCCATTTTAAAGAAAAAAGGTAAAAATAAAATAAAATGGAGAAGAAGCAATCAGACATATTTTCCATGTGGTGGTTTTACATTTTTACTGGTTTTCTTACTCTTCTTATAAGGGATATTTTCATAACCTGGTTATATATTTTACAAACCAGTAAATGTATCTGTAGTACAAAGTTTGAGGGTATAATATCACCACAACTATTTTGAGGATAAGTATGTCTGGTTTAAAGTTTAACTGCTCCTTCCCGCGTCTTCATCACAAATAATTCACACACACATGCACACACACACAGACACACCCACCGCCCAAGCATACACCCCCCAACACCCACACCTCTCCCCAGGACCCCCACACACCCACACATCTAACCCCCCATACTCACACCCACACCCCCCTCACACTCACCCCCACCCCCACACACCTATACACCCAACACACACATACCCACACACAGACCCACCCACACACACCAACACACACACCACCCCCACACACCCACCCACATACACCCTCCACACACATACCCACACACACCCAACACACACCCACACCCACCCACATATGCTCACCCCCTACATACCCCCCCACATACCCACCCACCCACACCCTGCATACATACACCCACACATCCACCCCCCCACACTCACACCCACACCCCACACCCCACACACACACCCACACGCAATCCACCCTCCCACAGTCACACGCCCCCATACGTATTCCCACACATACACCCCACAGACATTCCCACACACATCCACCACACTCCACCCCCCCACACACACACCATCCCCACAGACCCGCACACCCACACTCCCACACACACCCCTACACACACACACTCCCACACTTTTTCATTTTATATTCTCAGCACTTTTGAGATTGTTAAAACAGAGATATGTGATTCCTTGGCCCTCCAGTGAACTCCACATCTGTTAGAATAGCCAGTCATGAAACTCAGGGTGAAAGACCCAGCGACAGGTGATCAGACCCATGGCAGTGCAGGGAGGCATGGACCAGATTTACAGTCTCTAACAATATTCTATGCTACACTTACAGAGTTAGCACATAAGATCCATTATTGCCATTTTGAATGATGACTATTACCCGAATTCAGTAGGGGGAGTTATTTAATAAATTATTGGCCCAAATACGTGATCTTATTTTTGTGATTTTTTTTTTTTTTTTTAGATGGAGTCTCACTCTGTCACCCAGGCTGGAGTGCAGTGGCGCTATCGCGGCTCATTGCAAGCTCCACCTCCCGATTCACGCCATTCTCCTGCCTCAGCCTCTGGAGTAGCTGGGACTACAGGCGTTTGCCACCGTGCCCGGCTAATTTTTTGTATTTTTAGTAGAGACGGGGTTTCCCCATATTGGCCAGGATGGTCTCGATCTCCTGACCTCGTGATCCGTCCGCCTTGGCCTCTCAAAGTGCTGGGATTACAGGTGTGAGCCACCGTGCCTGGCCGAATTTCTGTGATTTTTTTAATACAAGATTTTGAAATGTGTGTCTAATCAAATATGCCTCTCTCTCTCTTTTTAAAAAATGGCTCCTAGGTTTTAAAAAATTTTATTAAGGAAGGTCTTCCCAATTCTAAAATAACCTCCAATTCTAAATTTTCTTCCTTTATTGCATTTAAATCCATTTGGGATTATTTTCATATATGTAGCAAAGGGAAATAGCAGTCTAACTTTATTCTTTTTTTCAAGCAGATTATCAATCATGGCAGCACCGTTTATTAAATATCCCTGTTTTCCCCGTGGTTGGCAACAACCCTATTGTATTATGGTTCAAAACTATCATGTTACTGAGATGCACAGCTGTGTTATGAAGGGTGGGGCTGTTGCTGTTGTGTGTTCTTGGGGATGGCACTTCCAGATCGAGGATGAGAACATTAGGGTCTCCTGAAGGACATCGGTAAACTGTGGGTCAGGCTGTCCTTGCAGAGAGTTCCTCATCTGTTACTGTTGTTACAGTCTCTTTCAGTAAATGAGTGGAAGAGTCTAGGTTATTTGGGATGGAGAAGATCTTGTACGAAAACACAGGATTTTCTTCACTTTAAGAAAAAGAGAAGATTTTCTTCTTCATAAGTGGCTCCTGGCATTGCTTCCAATGCCAGAAATTTGGATTCAGCTGAAACTTCACACTTTATTAAGAAATGCTTTCAGCACCTCAGGCAGAATGATTAGGAGGTGAGGTTTGGCCTTCTTCCTCTCTTTTCTGTCTTCCACGCCTCTTGTTCTTAGCATTTTTTTCTCCTCATTTACCCCTGTATTGAAAAAATCTGTGGTTTCTAAAAGTGCTTCCTGCAGGTTCTTATTTTCAAAGCTTTCCTTGGAGGCTTTTGATGTGTTTTAGGTGAGGCTACTGTTTCTCCCTCTGGCTCCTGCCCTCTCTCCTTCGCTCTCTTGATCCACTTCTGTCCTTCTCCCTCCCTTCAAACCCTCTTGTCTCCTCACCTTCCATTTCTCTCTCCACTCACCTTCTTCTCTGCACTCCCAGCCCCAGCAGGAGAGGTGAGAGCTATGGGAGGGTTTCAGTTCATTACCCCAGATTAGGTTTTCCTATCAATGAACATTCCTTTGCCCTCTTCAGTAAAAGGAAGGAAGAAAAGCAAAAAACCACAACCCACAACTTTCTAGTTGCTGACTTAACCCAATTTTCCTGTACCCCCAGCATGTCTTTCTTTCTACCTTTGACTCAGCTATTTATCAGCAGATGATAAAATGCAGGCAAACCCAGAAAGCTGAAATCTTTGAAAAAAATAGTTGTTCATAACATCTTTCCTCATTTGCATGAGCCTTTCCCTTAAGGGCACTGGGCAAGTCCATGTATTCTTGGGTATTCAGTGAACACAGCTCAGAGGGGGTTCTAGCACATTTTTATAAGATTGCATTTCCTAAATGAATCTCTTCCATTTAAGGGTTTAGGCATAAGTAAAAATCTGTAGTGTTTTTGTCAAAGCAAATTTAAGTTTAACTCTTGGAAAAGTTACAGACTGCTCTTAGGTGTTAAAGAAATTAAAATGGTAAAATACAGTTTACTCTGTCTTTTGATTAAAATGGAGAAAAGTGGCAGAATCTGGGAGGAGTAACCCAGAGAGAAATTAACAGTCAAGTTGACCTGAAGTTCTGGTAGTAGAACACACTGGCCCCAGGAGAGGTCTAACTCAGAGATAAGGAGGGAATTATCTGAGTTAGGAAAAAGTATTCTAATGAAGACTACTGATAAGACAAGGTTTACAGTAAACTGGTTGATATCAAGTGAATGTTACAGAGAAGACATCAAATTGCACCGTAGATTTTATTTGCTTTCTAACACAACATATGACTTTCCTGTAATTACTTAATGCCTCCAAGATGTTAAATTCAGCACTTTATTGAATTTTTTTGTTTAAAAATAAAAAAAATGAAAAGAAAATATGTAGTTTGATTCTTTACTTTATACTCACCTGTTGTTCATGCCAAGCACTTTAGAACATATAATCAGTGTACTTACCAAAAACTGGTGATGGCGGACCCTCATACCTTAATTGTTTGAAGCCCTCAACTTTTAGACATTGCAGTAGAAAAACAATAAGAAAATGATTTTTGCTCTAACTTTATTTCCTTTTTTGCTCTGTTTATCTTTTCCTTTCTTCACAAAATAATATTTTGAGGGAATAAATTCAGGAAAGACAGCGATTCAAAAAAAATTTCATTATATATTTACTTTTCAGTGTAAACGTATACAAGAGCTTTGATTATCTCTAAGGAAAATTAATGGGCAGGGACATGAACAGCTAGACACTTGTGGCCACATTTCCTTTTAGCTATATCTCTGGAAATCAACCCATTATTTTCCTTTAGCACAAAAAGAACAAAGAAATGTTTGCCATCAAGCCTCACTGACTCATAAAATTATCCTTTCTTAATCACATGATGTAAGACCAACACTTGCAATAATGCCAAACTAGCTTGTTTCCTACATTTTTCATGATTTCAGATTTTAGTTAGAAAACACATGTATTTGTAGAAAGATCATTTTGTGGGTTGAGTTCTTCCAGTTAAAGATACTTTCACAATGTCTGACTCTGGGTCTATGTGCAGCTCACAGGATCCAGACATGTAATGACTCACCAGGAGCCCTCCGAACAAACGTTACCAGGAGAAGTTTAACAAGATTCTGGTGCTTTGCATGGGAGATCTCTTTAAGCTGAAATAACTTATCCTGACAAAGGGGATTGAAAACATTCCATTCATTGCCACAGAGAGAACATAACTGGAATGAAAACCCAGAAAGGAGGCAGAGAACTCAAGCTAGACAGAAGTGAACAGCAATATCTCACGGTCACTCCCCAGGTTAACAAGAAAACTGGCAGACATCCCAAAATGCATAGTGGGGAAAAGCAAGGCCTTCCATAGAAACCAAGTGTCACGTCCAGATTCAGCCCTTAATACTAAACTTTAAGTGAGTAATATTTAATGTATATATATTTATTTGCTTATATTTATTGCATCTATAACTGGTTTAAATGTGCCAGACATTCTTTTACAAAACTGGTTAATATGAACTCATTTAAGTAATTGAGACCCTAAGCAAGATGTAGGTATCACAGTGCAGACCAGGTGGGTAGGCCAGAGTAGGATGCACAAAAAGAGTCTCAATGGTTTCCACAAGTGTTTGTTAAGGATTTACTATATGCCAGACAACCTATTAGGCAGTGGTCAAACTTATTTCCTTAGGTTCATGGGTTAAGGGTTATCAGCAAAACCACAGAGAGGAGGAAGGCCACTCTTATTCCAGAACAGTCTATATATCTTTATGGTCTTACTTTGATGAATTGAGCATAGTTCTCACTATTGGCTCAGTTATTCTTTATTTAGTCATTCTTATGTAAAGATCTGAGTTCAGGAATCTCTTTAGGTATTGGAATGTATGGATTTACCATGGAGGCACCTAAGCTGACTTTAGAGTCGGGGAGCTCATGGGAAAAACCCAGGTAAGAACCCTCTTACAGAAGGCTGAGGAAATTAAGTTTATTGCCTGGTTCACCTCATGTTGCAAAATTTGCATTTCACTTGTAAAGCAAGATGAGATTGTGTTGTTGCTCTGGAAGAACTCCGTGTTAGCAGGGACTGAATGGCAACATGGAAGGAATCTTTGGTGTAATCGTTAAGTAGTGCTGTATTGTCCTTTATACAACTGTTCTGCATTTTAATTTACTTCTATTTTTCTCTGAGACAGGGTCTCACTGTGTTACCTGGGCTGGAGTGCAGCGGTGTGATCTCAGCTCACTGCAACCTCCGCCCCCCAGGTTCAAGCAATTCTCCTGCCTCAGCCTCCTAAGTAGTTGGGATTATAGGTGTGTGCCACTACACTCAGCTAATTTTTGTATTTTTAGTAGAAGCAGGGTTTCGCCAATTTGGCCAGGCTGGTCTTGAACTCCTGACCTCTAGTGATCTGTCCGCCTTGCCCTCCAAAGTGCTGGGATTACTGACTTAAGCCACCGTGCCTGCATTTTACTTTTCTAATGGATGAACATACAGAGTACAGAAAGAATACATTCTATCATCTCATTAGTTTTACTAGGAATTATTCAGTAGGGATTGTTTCATATAATGATTTTTTTCCTGCGGATTTCAAAAACATTATCAAGTAACACACAACACTTCACAAATACACCTGTTTCACCAAGCAAATTGTACTCCTGTATAAATCACCTTCAGAATCTTTTCAACAGCCTGTACTTGGGTCAACAGAAATGAATGTTCCCTCAATTCAATCATTGTGGATAGATCATGATGTATTGCTGTGCCATTCCCCTGTTCCTCTGTCTAATATGGTTGGCAAATTACCTTGAGGATCTGTCATGAAGAGAGAAAAAAGCATCCTCATTCTTCTCTTATCATCTTATTCATCAGTGAATTTCAGAGTTTGGTCCAGCTTTTTTTCCTGTGACCTTTTGTACTGGAGGAAGGCTTATTGCTTCTTTGACAGAGGAGCAAGATGTTATGCCAGAATCCATTCCTAAGTTGGCTCTTACAAAATTAGTTAATTAGTTAATAATGCTCACTTAAAAAAATACCAGTGAGCATTAATTTTGGACAACAGATATGCTGGAGCAAGTTTAATCACAGCATAATAGAATTTAAAAACAAATATATATAATGAACTTAATTTGCATTATTTTTCTCTATTTCATGGTGATAGGCATCTAAGTAGCTCTGCAGTCACTCAGGCGTGAGCAGCTGGAAGGGTGGAGAACTGCTATTGATGATTTGCCACATGCTAAGCATTGAGCCTCATATATTATCTCATTAAATCCTTGCAAAGGCCCTTGCATTAGGTGCCGTTATCACCATGTTACAAGTGAAGATGGGCAGTTAAGGCTTGAAGCCTCAGTATGAAAGGTCACACATACCAGGATTGAATCCAGTCTACTGAAGACATGGGGCACATGTTCTTACTTGAGATAAAAGCCGGGATGAGATCTCTCTTGATGGCATGCAGTGAGCAGACACATCCTGTAATAAATCAAGCAGCCAAATGACAGGTACATATTAAGGTGACCTGGACCTTCAATTGTCTTAGTCAATATGTCTTGGCTTCAACACTCCCATCTTTAGGGTAGCTTTACCTATGAGATAATTCCACTAAACAGTGACTGAACACAAAAGCTCAGCGTTGTAATAAACATCTAACTTCTAGAGGAAAAAGTGTGTTACTCACTAGCTGTGTGGTCTTGGGCAAGTTACTTAACCTATGTGTGCCTTATGTTCCTCATCTGGATGAAGATTAAATGAGATGCGTGTAAAGCAGGTAGCACACTACTTCATATGTGGCAAGCATTCAAGAAAGCTTAGCTACTTTTATATTCTTGTGATGATGCTAGCAGTAGCGAAGTGTGGTAGACATATCCTGTTGAACAACAGTTTTCAAAGATTGTCAGTTAACCTGCCCTCAACAAACTGCGTGGAGGCCTTCAAAGAAATATACTGCTCTTCTTGCTTCCTTTGGTTAAAAGACTTGCACAAAGACTTTCATAGCATGAAGAACAAATTTCTGGGTGACAGGTGCCAGGGGAGGCCGAAGTATAATAGTCAAGACTCAGAAAGAGCTCACTAGTCAGGATTCAAAGGCTGCATCAGATAAATTTATTTGATATTTCTGCACCAATTTTGGACTGGGACACAAGGGTTAGAAACAGATTTAAGTTGGTTAGTTTGCTAATTAGTTATGTCAGTTTGCCAAAAATCAATTAGCCAGTGATCAATTTACTGAAGATCAGGTTGTCAAATGAACAATTTGCCTAATGACTAACTCAACAAATTAAACTGATCAATAAGCCAAAATTCTTCAGAATTATTTATAAAGTTTATAGCAACTTGAAGATTTCTATGAAGTTTTTATGGACTGATTTTCACTCTGCCTTCATAGCAGGATTTATGGAAGTTTCAATTTTCCAAAAGTTGAGGAATGCAGGCTTAAACCTTTCATAAATATATTTTATCATTTTCAATAACTTATTCAAATTTATCAATTTTCATATAAAATTACGTTACATATTTTCCATTAATATGAAAATTCCATAGAAGGACTCAAACTGATCACATCAATTGAATGCTGACTTTTTCTCACCAATAGGTAGAGATGCAAAATTAAGTCTTATTTACCAACTGAGGCATCATTGAAAGAATGGTAAAAATGTGCAAATATTGAACAAATTTAAAATGATATTCCAAAGAAGTCAGAAAAACTCCAAAGTGGCTAGAGAAATTCTAGAAAGTTTTTGTCTATTGTGTTGACTGCTTTATGCCCAGGACCTAGAACAGTTCCTAACAATAGTAGGCCCTCAATAAATAGCTGTGGAATGCAATGATAAAATTGGTCATTTGGTGAATTGAATTTTAGCTAGTTGACTCTTAGCAAATTGATTTTTAGTACCTTTAAGCTGCTCTCCTTGACACCAGCAAGAACAAAAATACTTATGGACTTTTGGTGAATGTGTTTTCAGAATATGATTGGGTTTCCAAAGAAGCAAAGGAAATTTTCAACTGTATAACTAAATAAACAAGTAGAGACAAGAAAGTGAATTATCCTATTGTCTACAAGCTGGTCAGACCCCCTTGGATTCTGACACTCAATGCTTGTGCTCACATTTAAGAAGTTAACTTGACAAGCTGCAGCATACCTGGTAGAGGTTGACCGGAGTGGTCTTACAGAAAGAATGGTTGGGAAGCTGGAAGTAGAAAGGAGAAGATTTGAGGGCAAGGGCTCTCTTTCAATATATGAAGAGGTTTTCAAGGAAAGCATTCTGGCTTTTTTTGTCTTCCCAAAGGGCAAAGTTAGACAATGGATAGAAACCATGAGAATGGTAGGCCCTGGATCATGTGATTCCTAATCACATGCCCTTTACTTTATGTCTCTCAGGTTCTTCCCCTCCTGGAATAAGAGGAGGTTGCTCTGTAAGGCTGCTGGAAAGGAGTTAAGAAGTTGCCAGGAGTTAAGGAGTCAGGGAGGCATTTGGACCAGGGGGCCTCCAAGTTCAAGTTCCCTTTTACATTAGCATATTGGACACCAAGCAACTGGGCTCTCAAGTGAGACAGACCTGTGTTTGAATCCACCATTTAGTGGCTGTGTGGTCAGGTGCAACTTACTCAACCTCTCAGAGCGTCAGTTTCCTCATTAATAAAGTGGAGATAATAATAGTACACACCTTATAAGGTTGTTGTGAGGATTCAATAAAATACTATATGTAAAGCACTTAGGACAGTGTCTGGCACACAACAAGCAATAAATGCCTTACCTTTTTTTTTTTTTTTTTGTGGAGATGGGATCTTGCTATGTTGCCCAGGCCTCAAGTGATCCTCCTTGGCCTCTCAAAGTGCTGGGATTATAGGTGTGAGCCACAGTGCCCAGCCAAAATCACTGTGGTGAAGATGTCAATTCCGCTATAATTCTATGAGGAAAATGTGTTTTCTCCACTTTGCTGATGAGAGAAATAGGGCACACAACTGGGGAATCAAATCCAGGGCCATTTGGCTCTAGAGTGGAGCAATTATCTACCAGGCCAACTCGAGAGGCCGCCTTCCCTATTATTACAGATCAATGAAAATGAATGCAGTGTGTCTACCTCTCTTTTTCCAATGAGTAATAACCAACATTTCTGTCTCAAATGGTTAAATGAAACAATTCTAAGAGCTCACCAAATTCTTCTGAGGGCAGGAAAGTTATTTTTTGTTTTCAAAATAGCTGCTTCCACAGATGACGCCCAAATATATACACAACACTTCAGTCTTTGCTGTGGACTCCAGACTTCTGCTTTGTTCAGGGGTCTGGGCGGAATGGAGACAGGAAGAGGAGCTGAGACACAGTGGCCGAGGAGCCGAGTCCAGGATGGGGGAAGCAGGGAAGTGACTCTGTGAGTCACAGGCTGGAAAGCTACAGCCTGCCTCTCTGCTCCAGGCTCTTCACACAGGGAGACATTTCCTGCCCTTTGCACTCCGCATCAACTCCCTGCATGAGTTTCTTAAGACAAGGTCTTTAGCTGAATTGTTATAAGCCAAGGGAAGGAGTGTTTTTAGTGTCTGCCAAGCCTGGGAATCTCCCAAGCCTTGAGAAAATAGTATGGGAGGCAAATTGGCTTCCCTGTGGAGACCTCCCTTGCCATGATGGCAAAAGGAAGCCAGCAGGATTGACTTGTTTCCTTGGGGGTTGGAAGGGTTTAGCTAGCTTGTGTTAAAAAGCCAAAGACTTTTATCCTTTAAACACACGTGTTACTATTATAATAGTCCTCCCACAGCATTTTTGGGAAAGACAAATACTTCACTTTGACTTTGGCTAAAGATATCCCATGATCCCCTTGGACTTGAGCACCCAAGCTCCACATTGCATGAAGGTTGACGTCGGACGTGCTGGTCACCTTGTGAGTAGAACTGACGTGTGGTCATCTGGGCCTGGACCCTCGACCTTTGACTGGTTTATGGAGGATAGAAGGCAGGAAGGAATCTTCCCCCTTGACTTTGGCCTGCTGGTTTCTAGTTCAGGATAGGACCCTGTTCAGGCCTGTCCTTCGGCCTGTAGACTAATTAGACCCCAGAAGACGTTCCTGGGGTCATTTGGAAACTGCACAGGCCCTCAAACATATGGCACTGATAAGGATCATAGCCTTAGAGATAAGGAACTATTTAAGGGAATCTGAGGAAGCCCAGGGTTTGTTTTCATAAAGCTGGACAATGTAAAGTGTAATCCCTACACAGATGTAATTAGCTGTTAAGCATATTAAGTCCGTCAGGAGAGGGCACTCTGGCTGGTTCATAAATTACTGTGAGAACACCCCAGGGAAACCCGAATCAATGGCAGGTATCTTTTCCTGATAGATCGTTAGAATGACAACTAGTGATGGATCAGGAGGGTGAACTTACGGGGTCCTAAGGAAACAGGACATGGAGGAGCCACAGACATGAATGACCAAGGGCCCTTGGGCCTTTTATTTCCATAATAAAGTCAGCTTTGAAGAGGTCATGGTATGGCAGCCACTCAGTGTTTTCTGCTATTCCAGTGTTTGGCACTGTGATGTTAGGTTGCATGGAAGTGCTAGGGGATCCTGGTGAAGGTTGCTTCCCCTGCAGAACAGCCAATGGATGCCAGGCAAGCCCATTAAAGCTGTAGCTTTGCATGGGGTTAACAGTCTGGAGGCTCTACGTCTCATTTCTAGCCAAGCAGTTACTAAATGGCTTTCACTTCATGAGCCAATGTCCTTTCCACTGATTTAATATTAATAATAATAACAAAAATGATAATAACCTAAGATTATTAAGAGCTAATTCCACTAGGCAGAGTAATACACAGTTACATATCTGTTATCTAATATATTTCTCACAACAACCCTATGAGCTAGTCACTGATGTTATTACCACTTTTCAGATGAAGAAACTGAGGTTTAGACACGTTAACTTAATGTGTCCGAAGTTATATAGTTAGTAAGTAGTAGATCTGGGTTTTAACTCTAGAAACTGATTTCAGAATTTATGATGGTAACAAATAATTTGGGGCTCATTAGTAACATTTCTCAGTGCCTTGTGGAAAAATCTGCCATTCTTCAGATTCCAATTGATATCAAGACTAACCAAAAATAAGTGACAAAGATGTATTGACAGAGCTTATAACAATATGTTCTTTTATATATTCTCTCTTTGCCTGGTCTAGCCTGGTCTTTGGAAATTCACTGGGGCTTTTATGTCATAATTAACTTTACATTGTTTGGGAAACTTTGAGATGGTGAAAGCACAGAGCAGTCGTGAAAAGCACTTGCTATCATATCTTTGGATTTCTTCAATATTTTATAGAAATGAGACTTCTCAAACAAATAACCAACAGTTGGGATGGGATGCTGGGGAGATTATCACAAATTAAAATTTAGGATTTTAAAGTAAAATCTGGCTGGGAACAGTGGCTCACACCTGTAATCCCAGCACTTTGGGAGGCTGAGGTGGGCAGATCACGTGAGGTCAGTAGTTTGAGACCAGCCTGGCCAACATCATGAAACCCCATCTCTACTGATACAAATATTAGCCAGTTATGGTGGTGGGCGCCTGTAATCCCAGCTGCTCAGGAGGCTGAGGCAGGGGAATCACTTGCAGCTGGGAGGCAGAGGTTGCAGTGAGCCAAGATCATGATATTGTACTCCAGCCTGGGCGACAAGAGTGAAATTCCATCTCAGAAAAAAGAAAAGACAGAAAGAAAAAGAAAAAAGAAGTAAAATCTTGAGAAAGGTTCTTTCCTTTGAATTGGCCAGTTAGCCCTCCAGTAGAAGGCTCTCTGGAGAGTGTGGGAGCCTGGGCAGCAGCAGTTGCTTCGGGGGAGATGGTTGTTACACAGATACGACCTTTTCGCAAGTTGACATTCTCTTTCTCTTCTGGTCTTCTCCATGCATCTTTCATTCAGAAATATTTGACTACTGAAAATATCTGCTTTGCAAATACAATTTACATTCACGAGAGGCAAACTGTGATGTCACAGCTTTCTTTAAGATGCTATCTGAATTTTCAATCCACTGACATGTGATGAAAAAAAAAATGCCTAGGGGCAGAACCACTTTAAGTGGAAGTTTAAGTGATATCTCTTAAACAACAAAAGATTCTCCCACCAGACACTCAATTAAAAGTTAGTCCCAGGCTACTCCTGGCCTCTACAACCTGCTGGGTTCTTAGTCTGCAAGAACTAAGCTCTGTATTGTAAAACACTGAGTCCATACGTGGAGACAGTATGACAGTCCTGAACATTTTACACACCAGGTGAGCATAGACATAGGATGGCAAGACAGTAAGTGGCCTTTGCAGCTAAGCAAGGACCAGGTAGGTCTGGAGCAGGGAGTGCCCAGGTCAGCCAGGCTATGCTGGGAAGAAAATATAGCTTACTCTATATCTTATCAATTGCCATTTTCTGTGATTTAAGACAGCACTGTATTCAATTTTTTAAAAGTGTGTTGGGGGTGGGGTGGGGCAGGCATGGATGGAAATCTTCTAAATGCCATGGTGCTCATTTCCAGAGCCTTCACGAGATAACGTCCCACCAGGAGCTGTGTGGGGACACTTAAGGAGAACTTTGCCCTAAGGCAAAATAATAATCACAAAGCAATCTTTACTTTTTCTGATAAAGCTCTCCCTCTTGCCTACTGGTAGAAGCTGGTGAACGTTACATTTGAGTTAAGCACTAAAAGCAACAGGGAGCATTGAGATAAATTGCTGCAATTATTAACTTACTTGCTGTTTAATGGCACAAAAACCATCCGTAGTGTGGTGGGCTTGACCGGGTTCCCACAGTAATCGTGAGGTTTTTGGATCTGGCTTATTATGTTTTATTGGTAGCACACAGCTTGTGCTGATGGTACAGCCGTGACTGGGAAGTGTTAGTGCCTGAAAGGTACATGGTTGTCTCCTCAGGCAAGTGTACTCCCAGGGCCAGGGCAGATAGAGTGGTGGGCCAGTTTGGAGTTGTCATTCTCATTTGGGATTCTCTGCTTTTTTTCACTATTTATCTCAAGAGACAGCTTTGTTACGCCGTTGCACCTACCAACTGTTTAGATATGGTACTTTCAATGGTGTGTAATAAGAACTGATGCTGCAGTAGATATCCGAGAGCTTGTTGAACCCTCTTTTAAACAGGTACTATTTATAATAGCCTTCTGCTAAACATGATTTTAAGGATGTACTTGCATAAAAAAAACTTTTTGAAGCCTGTTGGAAAATTTATAGAAACCCAAGGTATGAAGATTGTAAAGGCCTGTACTTTCCACAATGTACCAACCAAAACCATGAGATATTTAAATACTGTATTCATTTGACAGTCCTACCCAAACTCAGTATTTGCTAAAAATACAGTAAAAAGGTAACTCTTTACAAAGTATTTCTGGAAAACATAAAATATATACTTTTATTAAATGACTGAGCAGGTTCTTTCACATCTTTAATTCTTAATGTGTTACAAATATCCAAAGTCACCTGGAATTGGCTTTGGATGGGTTTTGTTATAAAGGCGCGGGAAACAGAAGAAATCAATAATGCTGCACTTTAGAAGCCAAAGTCTCAGTTCCAGGAGGAACCTAGGTGTGAAAATCTCAAAGCAAATCTCTGCTTTGAAGGTTTAAAAAAAAAAAAAAAAAAAACCCAAAACAACAATAATAACAACAACAAAAATGGTGGAGATATCCTCAAAGGTGTCTATATCAGTCAAGATGCTTTCTGATGTCACTAACAGAAAACCCTGATTCAGAGTGCTTGGCCTCTGAAGACCCTGACTTTACATTAGGAAAACTTGGGGATCAGTGTTATTTAAATCCCCGTAGGGATTCTGAGTCATAGCAAAAGTTGGGAAACACTGGTTTTAACAATAAGAAAACTTATCACCTCACAAAGCAGGAAGTCTGGAGGTAGAGCGGGCTTCAGTCTTAGTGAAATCAGCAGCTCAGTGAAACTTTCAAGGACCCAGGCTTTCTGATCTCTTGTTTTTCTGCCTTCAGTGGCAGTTTCAGCATCACACAGGGAGCAAAATGGCTGCATTTGGTCAAAACACATACATTTGGAGGAAGTAGAGATACCATCTCATCCTGTGCTTTCTCTCAGAAGCAAGCAAATGATCCCCAGCAGCTCTCACCCCTACCTCAGACCTCACCTCACAGTTCACTGGTCAGAGGTGGTCCATTGCTAACTCTGCTACTAGCAAGGAGAATGGGATTATCCTTAGACCAATCAGGGTTTCTCTTGGAACTTGGGGTGGGATGGCCAAAGCCTAAAGCTTCACCATGAAGCCCTTGACTGTGTGCCTAAACAAATTGGGGTTCCTTGTGAAGGAAAAGGAAGTACAGATGAGACTAGGTAGCCCAATGCTCACCAGGATATCATTTCTATGAGGATGAGTTAAACTAGAGTGAAATGTTTGGCTTCATTTTTCTTTTCACTGCTTTGTTTTCGGACCACAAAAGTACTATATGTTCTTTGTGAAAAAAAAAAAATTCGAGATATTATTTTGCTGACCTCCTTTTTTTTTTTTTTTTTTTTTTTTTGAGACGGAGTCTCGCTCTGTCGCCCGGGCTGGAATGCAGTGGCCGGATCTCAGCTCACTGCAAGCTCCGCCTCCCGGATTTACGCCATTCTCCTGCCTCAGCCTCCCGAGTAGCTGAGACTACAGACGCCCGCCAAGTCGCCCGGCTAGTTTTTGTATTTTAAGTAGAGACGAGGTTTCACCGTGTTAGCCAGGATGGTCTCGATCTCCTGACCTCGTGATCCGCCCGTCTCGGCCTCCCAAAGTGCTGGGATTACAGGCTTGAGCCACCACGCCCGGCCTAATCGCTTACTACTTTTTACCTTGAGATAACATGATTAATATTTGGCATCTAACCATATATATTATTATACTATACATATAGCTATTTAATATTTATATGTTTACATATGATTATATATCTTTAAATACACACAGATATACATATATATACATACATACATATATACACACATATGTATAAATATTATGAGATAATAATATATATGATGTTTTATAAATCTACTTTCTCACTAAAGATACAATGTAAACATTAAATACTCTTCTAAATTCTGATTTTTTTTAAAGAGATGGGGGTCTCACTATGCTGCCCAGGCTGGAGTGCAGTGGCTATTCACAGGTGTGATCCTACTACTGATCAGCATGAGAATTTTGACCTGCTTGGTTTTTGACCTGGGTTGGTTCACTCCTTCTTAGGCAACCTGGTGGTCCCTGCTCCATATTAATGCTGAATTTGGTGCAGATAGATGATCATACAGTGTATTACAGCCCAGAGCTCCTGGGCTCAAGTAACCCTCCCAGCTCAACTCTGCCTCACCAGTAGCTGGGACTACAGGCACATGCCACTGTGCAATGGTCACACAGTATTCCATTGTGAAATGTGCAGTAATAACCTGTCTTTTGTTGCTTGACATTTATTTCTTGTCTATATTTTCTTTATTATAAATAGTGATTTGATAAACATTCACTGTGTCAATTTATTTTCTTTTGGAGATCTATTCCTGGAGGCAGAATTAAGGTTAAGAACATTTCTAAATCCTTAACAACTATTGCTAATTTATCAACAAGTGGTACAATACCTTAGGAAAGCCCCTTAGGTAGAGCATGGATTTGTCCAGCTGTATTGAAAACCTTAAAAATATTTATGTGTACGAATTCCTATTCCTAGGAATTTATACTGAGGAATTAAACTGAATTAAACAAAAGTAGGGAGAAGGCTATCTGTATGAAAATTTTATTAGTAGCATTATTAAAATAGTAAACTTTTGGAAATAATCTAAATGTATTTCTCTCTCTCTTTTCTTTCTTTCTTTTTTTTTTTTTTGAGGCAGGGTCCTGCTCTGTCACCCAGGCTGGAGTACAGTGGCATTATCATAGCTGCCTGTAGCCTCAAACTCCTGGGATCAAGCAACCCTCCTGCCCTCCTGCCTCAGGCTTCTAAGTAACTGGGACCACAGGTGCATGCCACCATGCTTGGCTGATTTTTAAATTACATTTTGTAGACATGGGGTCTTGCTGTGTTGCCCAGGCTGGCCTTGAACTCCTGGCCTCAAGCAATTCTCCCTCCTTGGCCTCCCAAAGTACGGGGGTTACAGATATGAGCCACTGTGCCTGGCCCCAGAATAAGTTAACACTGAACTATCTCCTTATCCATTTTCCATGTTAGTCCATTCTCACACTGCCAGTAAAGACATACCCAAGACTGGGTAATTTATAAAGGAAAAAGGTTTAATTGACTCACAGCTCAGCATGGCTGAGGAGGCCTCAGGAAACTTATGATCATAGCGGAAGGGGAAGCAAACCTGTCTTTCTTCACATGGGGGCAGGAAGGAGAAATGCCAAGCAAAACGGGGAAAAGCCCTTTATAAAACCATCAGATGTCATGAGAACTTACTATTATCACGAGAACAGCATGAGGGTAACCAACCCCATGATTCAATTATTCCCCACCAGGTCCCTCCCATGACATGTGAGAATTACGGGAACTACAAAACACAGCCAAACCATATCCCCCTGTTAAATAGAATTTAAATTATCTAGGCTGGGCATGGTGGCTCATGCTTGTAATCACAGCACTTTGGGAGGCAAAGGTGGGTGGATCACTTGAGGTCAGGAGTTTGAGATCAGCCAGGCCAACATTGTGAAACCCCAGGTCTACTAAAAATACAAAAATTAGCTGGGTGTGGTGGCATGTGCCTGCAGTCCCAGCTACTCAGAAGGTTGTGGCAGGAGAATTACTTGAACCTGAAAGGCAGAGGTTTCAGTGAGCCAAGATCAAGCCAGTGCCCTCCAGACTGGGCAACAGAGTGAGATTCTGTCTCAAAAAAAAAAAAAAAAAAAAAAAAAAAATCTAAAATTAGTTTTTTTTTGAAAAATTAATTTTTATTTAAACTTAATAACATTTACCATATTTTCTTTGTTCCCCATTACTTATACATTCCATTTCTTCTGGTTTCAATTTCTTTTTGGATACATTCTTTTCTATGAGGATTTACACATTAAAAAAATTCCTTAACTTTTGTTAATCTACAATGTTTTTATTTCACCTTTACTCTTAAGTGATAGTTTAGCCTGTTACACAATTCTTTGTTAAAAATTTTCTTCCATAATGTAAACTATCATTCCATTGTCTTCTGGTACCTATTATTGCTAACGAAGAGTTTGCTGCCTATCTAATTGCTATTTCTTTGGAGGTAGTTGATTTTCCTTTAACTGTTAACTGCAACTTCATGATTTTTCTTTTTGAGTTGAATACTTATAATTCTACTGCAATGAACCTAGTTGTAAATTTGTTTTTATTTATGTTATTTAGGACATAGTGTTCTCCTCCTTCAACCTGAGGTCTTATTTCTTTATTTTCAGAAATAATTTTGCCTGTAATCTCTTTGAATATTGCCTCTCTTCTATTCTCTCTGGAATTTCTATTAGATGTATGGGATGCTGGAGATTTTCATTCTATTTTTGAGGTTTTCTTGATTTAATTTCTTCATCTGTGACTTGTAGATCAAATAGTTCTCACATACCAAGGGTTTATGGAAAAGTTAAATGGGTTGTGGTAGGCAGCCTGTAAGATGGCCTCCAGTAACCTACCTCTTGGTGTTCATACCCTTGTGTAATCCCCTTCCCTTGAGTGTGGTCTGGACCTAGTGACTTGCTTCTAATAAATAGAATATGATAGGAGGGATGGGATGTCACTTCCTAAATTAGGTTACAAATTGACTGTGATTTCCATTTTGCTTGCTGTCCTTAATTCTCTTGCTTACTTGCTCTGAGGGAGGCCTGCTGTTATGTTGTGAGCTGCCCTATGGATGGGCCCAAAATGTGTTAAGGAACTGAGAAAATCCTCTGGCCAATATCTAGCAAGATACTGAGGCTCTCAGTCCAATAGCCCACAAGAGACTGAATCTGCCAATAACCATGAGTGAGCCTGGAAATGTATTCTTTCCCAATTGAGCCTTTAGATGAGACTGCAGCCCCAGCCAACATCTTAATTGTAGACTTGTGAGAGACTTGAAGCAGAGGCACCCAGGTAAGCCACACTGAATTTCTGACTCAAAGAAACTGTGGGATAATAATAGTTGTTGCTTTAAGTATTTAAGTTATGAGGTGATTTTTTTATGCAGCAATAGGTAACTAATACATGAATGGTTGTACATAAATCACTTAGAATAATGACTGAATCTTCCAAAAAGCTAGTTATTAATATTCTTATTAGTAGTAATTCTAATGCTATTACATTCTACTTTGATATGTCTTCTAAATCATAAATTCTGTCTTCAGCTGATTGCTACCTAACCCAATCATTAAGCTTTTGACTGTTTCTAGAATTCCTATCTCATTCCTATTCAAATCCCTGTTATTTTTCCTTAGCAGTCTCCTTATACTTATCTTGTTGTATAATATAGATAAGTAGATATCAATGTATTTATTTTGGAAGGGGTCGCTGTCTTAGTCTGTTTGGGCTGCTATAACTACTATAGACTGTGTGGCTTACAAACAACAAAACTTTATTTCTTACAGTTACAGCGGCTGGGAAGTTCAAGATCGAGATGAGCAGATTCAGTGTCTGGCAAGGGCTCTCTTCTTGATTCAGAGATGGCACTTTCTCATTGGCCTCTTTTATAAGGGCACTAAAACTATTCATGAGGTCTCCACCCCATGACCGAATTACCTTCCAAAGGCCCCACTTCCTAATGTCATCACCTTAGGGGTTAGGATTTCAACATATGAATTTGGGGGGATCACATCAGACTGTGGCAGTCTCTTTTTTTTTTTTTTTTTTTTTTGAGGATACAGAAGATTTATTCAAAGTCCAGGTACAGACTGGCCAACCTGCCTCTACAGCGTCTACAGCGAACACAGGGCTAGACAAGGGAGGAGTTTATCAAACGGTTTTAATCGGTTCTCTCTGCCTCACAAGCCATCGGGTAAGGCAACGGAATGTGCATGGGGTCCCTGTGGCTCCGTGGTCAATACTGAGCCTGGAATTGCTGTTAGCAAAATATACATCTGTGTCACCATAAAAAACCACGCCGCCGCCCCTCGGGTCTCACAACAGGTATAAAAAATTATAAATATTTACTCCCTTGTTACACTCTTCATGGAAAGGGGATCCTAGGAGACCCCCCGGACAGGACGCCGGGGCGGGAGAAAGCACAGCGAAGACAGGAGCGGCTGGCCTTCCGGGTCCCAGCATCAGAGGCAAGCAAAACACAGAAATGAGACTGTGGTCCAAAATTTGAAGGAAAAAACCCTGAAGAAGTTTGAGAGCAAGTTTTCTAGGCGATTGCAGGTGAAGGTGTGGTGTAAGGCAACCGGAGGCGATGCCAGAGGCGGCGACGTGCCCGCCCCTTCCCTGAAGCTCGGCGGCTCTAAGATCGGACCCGGGCTCCCTGTGCCTGACCTGCCTGCTCTCTGGAAACTGGGTCCTGCCTGTGACTTAATTACAAGGAATAAAATAAAAGTAACAGCATACAAGGTAATACCACAAGGAAGTTTTGATTACACTCATACCATTGTATCATCTTGCTATAAAAAGTTACTTAAAACGATTTCTTTTGCATATAAATGAAAAAAAGATTAGAATATTTGGTCAACTGGAAATATTGCTAGGCACAGACGTCTGCAACTGCAAGTATACAATACAGAGATTATGACGACCAGCTCCGCAGCTGGAGCAGTGGGGAGCCCGCCCAGGGGCAGCAGGGAAGGCCCAGGGGCCAGGGTGGGGTAATCACATGACTTGATTAGAGCGCTGGGGTTGGGGAGTCGAAGCCACGGCCGGCGAGCCCCAGGTACATGATCCTGCAGGAGCCGACCAGGCCCCCTGCCTTTCTCTGGTGTGACCCCTGCCCCTTGGGTCCCCAGGACACCCCGGGGGTGTGTGTGGCTGCAGGAAGGCAGGGTTTTTAAGGCACAAGGAAGCCGAGTTGTGGTCGGGGCACCCACCTGCAGGCCCCACCAAGGCACGGCCCCCAGGGTCTGGCCCCGGGTATGGAGGGCTGGGAACTCCCGCTGCCACAGTCACCAAGAGCCTGAGCTATCCCCGTCACCGCAGGGTTAGCAAGGTGAACTAGATTTAATTTTTTAAAAAACAGGTAAACTGATTTATCTTTAAAAAAATAAAATCTCTGGTCTGTTAAGGTCACTTCAGCTGCTTTTTAAAGTGGCTTTTTTCTGGAATGATGGAATTTATGGCCAGCGGGCCCGGCCATGAGGGCCTGTGCCCCTAGATGGTGGACTTGGAAAAGGAGACCCGCAGGTGGTGGTTCTCCCCGAGGTCATGGTTGTGCAGGTCAATGAGGGCCTGGACCGCCTCCTCCACAGAGCCCATCTGGATCAGCGCCATCTTGCGATCCTTCTGGAAAAATTTGAATCCTTTGACCACGCCCCCATTGCTGGAGAACAGAACCTTGAGATCCTCCTCGGAGACGGAGGGTGGGATGTTGGAAGAAGTGCAGCGCGGCTGAGGGCGGGAATATGTTCCGGAAGTTCTTGGAGCCCGGCTTGTTGAAGAGGTGCAGGGGTGAGTTGCCATAGTCCTTGGTCAGGCCCTGGTCCTCCTGGCCCTCGCGGGGCAGCTGCAGGTTCTGGTGCTTCGAGAGTGTGATGCGGATGGGCTTCCCGTGCAGTTTGTGCTCATTCAGGTGGCTCATGGCCAGCTGGGCCTGGTTGCCGTCAGCCATCTGCACCAGGGCGTTCTCCTTCTTATTGAACAGGATCTTCACGCGCTGTACGTCGCCGTAGAGGCCGAAAAGAATAAAGAGGCTTTGGGGTGTGACTCTCTCTGGGTTGAGGTTGCTGACCAGCAATACAGAATTTCCTGCCCCCGCCAGGCCCGGGATGGCGATCCGGCCTGCCGCTGCAGCTGCTGCCGCCGCCCAGGGGATAGCCGGGGGGCCAGGGCTCCGTGGACGTTGGGAATGGAAAGGCCTGCAGCTTGAGGAATGGCAAAGGTGGGAGGGAAACCAGCTCCTGCATACGGAGACGCTGAGATTATACCAGGTGCACCCAAGGCCGCGGCCATGGTCAGGTCCAGCGAGGGCTGGCTGTCCCCAGAGGGCAGGTCTGATTTAGGTGTGATTTCTCCCATTTGCTCCATTTGCTGAATTATTCTTGTATAAGTAATTTTATTTTCTGTAAACTTATCTTCGCTAGTGGTTTGTTTGTCTTGTGGTTTTTGTTCAAGTCTAAGATTGCTGTAGAGGAGTCTAATATGATGGTTTCACATATGCCTCTGACAGCTTTTTATAGATATTCTAGACCAGGACCATTTTTTATCAGTTTCTTAGCTTGAAATTCCTCTAGTACTCATAGCAGATTTAGGTTCTAATTTCTCACAAGTGATTTCTTTCTTTTCATTCCTTTTCACTCATAACCAGATGACCAGCTTACTCTATTGGTGTTCCCAAGCACCAAGATAACCTTTCCTGTCCCCTGACTTCATGAGGGAGCCCAGGTCTTCCTCCTTGACATGTGAGTACTTTATCTCCTATCCTTGTTAGGCATTCACATTCCAGGCTCTAAAGACCTTCAGGTTAGAAATACTTGTTATCTATTAAGCTTTAGTTACTTGTCAGGGTACTGGCACCTAAAGGTTTTCTTGCTTTCTTTGAGATATCTTCTGTGGATCCCATATTTTCTAACTCATCATTTCCATGTGTTTGAGAGGTGGAGGAGGCTACCTATATCTGTGTGGCATATTACATTGACCTACAACTGTGTCTTATTGCAGAAAAATGTTTCCATCTTTGAGGGAAACTTGAATGTTGAATAGAAAGGATTGTTTTAAGATTACATATTTTTCACTATGGAAAAGACTGAAACTGAAATACCTGTGACAGGTTTCAGGTGAGGTGTATCCAGTCAATCTCCAAACCTCTTGATGGCTTCCTGAGAGTGGAAATGAAATAACTATTGATAAGTCTATTGGCATTAAATTAATGCAGTCAACAGAGATGAGAATGCATGGCCTTGTCTGTGAGATGTACAACTTTGATTGTTTCTATGCATGATCACAACAGTGAATTCAAACACCTTCATACTAAGAGAAGATTAAGTAAAGGTATTATTTCTCTTTTACCAGTGGCAAAGCATCAAAGGAAGAAGTTATCATCCTGAGCAAAATGTGTTAAGGAACTGACACATGTGGTTTGATAGGTTCAGGGAGGCAAACTTAGGCATTGTATAGTCTGCTTGGGCCACCATAACAGAAATTTATTATTTTCACTACTCTGGAGGATAGAAGTCCAAGATTAAGGTTCTGGACACTTCAATTGCTTGTGAGGGCTCTCTTCTTAGCTTGTAGATGTCTGTCTTCTTGTATCTTCACACAGAATTTCCTCATTGCATTCATGAGCAAAGATGGAGAGAGAGAGAGAGAGAGAGCTCTCTGATGTCTCTTCTTACAAGGACACTAGTCCCATTGAATCAGAATCCCATTCTTTTTTTTTTTTTTTTTGAGATGGAGTCTTGCTCTGTCACCGGGGCTGGAGTACAGTGGCCGGATCTCAGCTCACTGCAAGCTCTGCCTCCCGGGTTTACGCCATTCTCCTGCCTCAGCCTCCGGAGTAGCTGGGACTACAGGCGCCCGCCACCTCGCCTGGCTAGTTTTTTGTATTTTTAGTAGAGACGGGGTTTCACCGTGTTAGCCAGGATGGTCTCGATCTCCTGACCTCATGATCCGCCCGTCTCGGCCTCCCAAAGTGCTGGGATTACAGGCTTGAGCCACCGCGCCCGGCCCAGAATCCCATTCTTATGACCTCATTTAACCTCAATTGCTTCCTTACTCCAAGTACAGCCACACTGGAGGTTAAGGCTTTAATATATAGTTCTTTTTTTTGAGATAGAGTCTTGCTTTGTCACCCAGGCTGGATAAGATAAAAATAAAATAAAATAAAATGAACCAAGAGTGTCTACTTGTAATAGCTTGGCATTTTGACAGTGGCCTCGTAATGCTTGTCCTAATTCAGGCCCATGTATTAATGGACTCTAGCTGGATAGGAAAGTTTTCAAGATGGAGAAAAGGGGCACTAATGAAAGAGTGGTAGATTGCACTGAAGACATATTTTAAGTACTTCTCAATTCTGTGCAGGATGAGCTTCTTCCCCAGGTCTATGGTCTCTTGTCCCCGCATGGGTGCTATTCTTGTGCTCTTGTTTAGGAATGGTCATGATCAGGACAGGAGCATTCATACACATTCAGTGCTTAGAAAGAGTTTCTGTGAGAAGGGGAACTGTGTTCTGGGGTGTCCACTAAGGGCACGGAGAAACAACAAACCCCAGGAGGAGTCCTCTTCTGAGAACAAGTATCCAAAAAATACACAACTGTGCTGGGTGGAGAATAATAACTCTGGAGCCACTAATTCTACTACAGGCAGAAAGAGCTTTCTGGTTTAGATGGGCTTGTGTTGACCAGGGAGTGAGGAAGAGAGAGGCTAAAGGCCAGGGAGGATGTGCTTCCTTCCTCCTTCTAATTGTTTAGGCAGTTACCACACACACACACACACCATGGTCTACAGTAGGTGTTTGCCAAGAGTGAACTGTCCACATATGCACATGGGGAAAAGCAATGTAGATATAGTAGCCTTTCTACATTTATTTATGTATTATATTGTACAGAACATGCATACCATATGCTATGCTAGATGTTTGTAGCAAATAAGATTTTGAGATAGGCAGCTTATATTTGAATGCTTTGAGTATTACTAGCAGTATATCCTTCGGCGAATTAGTATCTTGGCTAAGTGCTGCTTTTCTCATCTCATATATACCTTTCAGCATTATTGTAAGAACTGGCAACAAGGTAAGCGGCTTAACACAGTTACTAGTTTTAGAGTACTTGCTCAATAAATGGTAATAGCAGTAAGAATTGTTGTTTTGGTTGTTCTCTCATTGGGAAGACATACTAACCATTTAGATAAAGATATAAAATTCTGTATTTGATCAAGACCCTGCTGGCTGGGAAGTTGTTTCTACTGGTTCAGAGTAGAGAACAGTTGAAATGTGATCACTTATTTTAAAAGTTTCCACACGATTTCCAACAGGAGGGATCATCATTCATTTATTTTTTTGGCAAATATTTAATAGTTTTCTTTGTGCTAGACACTGTACTAAGTATGGGGATAAAATGGTGAGCAAGGTAGATATGTTTCTGCCTTCATGGAGTTTATATTACAGGAGACTTCCCTCACCCCACATCTTGTATCCTTTTTAGGGCTATATAGGAAACATTCTTTGGATTATATTAGAACAACAATATCCTTTGAGATGTCCATTTATAGACCTTATACTCCAAACAGGTCTCTCTATCTGAGTGTTTTTGGAAGTAAATGCTTGTTGCATTTGGGAATTCTAGTTAATCCCAAACAGACCACAGGCCATGAACACACCATGGCAAATTCAGGCAAGGAAATCTCCTACAACTTCAGGAACCTGGGCATTTCCGACATGTTCTGGAAGGATTTGAAAACCACTTAATATAGATATCCTGTAAAATTCCACTCTACTGGGTTCTTTGTTTACTCAGTTTTTATAGAAGCATGTTCTTCTATCTATAAAGCAAGAGTCACAGCCAAGAAAAAGGAGCAACTCCCTAGCTACTCACCCCCTGTCTGTCCTCTACTCCTTTCCTAAATACCTTTTGGCTTTTTTTTTTTTTTTTTTAACTTTTTAGCATTTTACTATGAAAAAGATGAAGCTACAGCATAGGTGAAAGAATTGTAAACATCTGTATACCCTCCCCCTCAAGTCTACTAACATTGAACTATATTTGCTTTATCATTAATCTATCCATCTATTTATCCCTCTATTAATTCATCTTTTCTTTATTGTATTGCAAAGTAAATTGCAGACATCAATATGCTTTCCTTTAAATATTTCAGCATGCATAACATTAAGTAGAGTTTTGTATTTACTGTAATTTCTTCTTTTAATGTAAAATTTAGTAACAAGAAAATGCATAAATCTTAAGTGGATATTTGCTGATTTTGACAACTCATTCAGCCTTATAACTCAATCCACTTTAAGAATATAAGATAGTACCAGCAAGACCAGCAAGTTATTTTATGCCCTTCACAATCAGTCACTGCCAACTCCCTCCCTCACCAAAGCAACCACAGTTCTGATTTTTTTCTACCTTATATTAGCTTTCCCAGTTTTTGAACTGTGTATAAATGAAACCATATAGCATATACTGTTTGTATGTGAGGCTTTAAAAAACTCAGCATAATGTTTTTAAGATTCATCTGTACTGTATGTCAATAATTTATTTGTTTTTATTACTGAGTAGTATTCTACCTTACAAATATGCCACAGTTTGTTTCTCCGTTTTCTTCTTGGTTGATAATGTTAGTCAAATATCCTGTAACTTTACTTATATTGACTTGTTCTATCAAGTACTAAGGAATAACTGTTAAAATTTCCACTTACAATTGTGATTTTATTTCTTCCTTTAATTTTACCAATTTTTGGTGTATAACTGTAAAACTATTACTAGACACATAGGCATTTAAAATTTCTCTTGTCTTCTTGATGGAGTGACCATTTTACTGTTATGAAGTATCTTTCTTTACATCTAATAATACTCCTTATCTTGAAGTGTACTTTGCCTCATATTAATATGTTCACACTATCTTTATGATTAATGTTTATACATTTTTCTTTTTCATTAACTTATGAATATTATTTTATTCAAAGAGTTTCTCTTGTAAAGAGTATATAGTTGGGCCTAATTTAAATCCATCTGATAGTCTCTGCCTTTATTTGAAGGGTTATTTAATTTATGTTTAATATAATTATTGATATGGTTAGTGTTCTGGTTATCTATTTCTTCATAAAAAATTATTCCAAAGGCTAATGGTGTATCAGGAATAGATCAGGAATTCAGACAGGGCACAGTGGCAATGGCTGCTCTTTGCTACATGGTTGCTTCCAAGTTTTGGCATTCTGAAAAAAATTAGGTAAATATCTGTGTGCAGACTTTTGTGTGGATATAAAATTTCAATGCATTTGGATAAATACAAAGAAATACAATTGCTGGATCATATGGTTAGAGTATGTTTACCTATGTAAGAAAGTGCCAAACTGTCTTCCAAAGTGTCTGTACCATTTTACATTTCCACCAGCAATAAATGAGAGTTCCTGTTGCTCTACATTCTCATTAGTATTTGGTGGTGTTAGTAGATTTTGGCCAGACTCATAGGTATGTAATAATATCTCATTGGTGTCCCTAGTGACATATGATGTTGAACATCTTTTTCTTTGCCTTCTTGCCATCTGTATATCTTCTTTGGTGAGGTGTTTGTTCGGGCCTTTTGCCCATTTTAAAATAGGTTTCTTTTTCTTTTTGTTAAGTCTTAAGAGTTCTTTGTGTATTTTGGATAACAATCCTTTATCCAATGTGTCTTTTGCAAAGATTTTCTTCCATTTTATGGATTGTCTGTTCACTTTCTTAACAGTATCTTTTGTAGAACAAAAGCTTTACATTTTATAGAAGTCCAACTTATCAATTATTTCTTTCATAGATAATGTCTTTGGTGTTGAATTTAAAAAGTCATCACTGTACCCAAGGACATACAGATTTTCTCTTGTGTAATCTTCTAGGAGTTTTATAGTTTTGCATTTTATATTTAAGTCTGTGATCCATTTTGAATTTTTTTATGATAAAGGTTATCTTTGCTCCATTTGCCTTTGCTCTTTTGTCAAAGATCAGTTGACTATATTTATGTGGATCTCTTCATGAGCTTTCTATTCTGTTCCATTGCTCTACTTGTCTATTCTTTCACCGATAGCACACCACCTTGACTATTGTAGCTTTATAGTAAATCTTGATGTCAGGTAATGTCAGTCCTCCAACATAGTTTTCTCCTGTAATATTGACTTGGTTTTTCTGGGTCTTCTGCTCCTCCACATACACATTACAATCACTTTGTCAATATCTACAAAATAACTTGCTGAGATTTTGATTGTGACTATATTTGATTTACAGATCAAGTTGGAAATAACTGACATCGTGGTAATATTGAGTATTCCTATTCATTTGCATGGAATAGCTCTTCATTTATTTAGTTTTTTGATATATTTCATTAGAGTTTTCCTTATATAAATGTTGAACACATTTTATAATATATTCTTTTGTATATTTTTTAATGATAATGTAAATGGTGATATGTTCTTAATTTCAAATTCCACATGTTTATTGCTGATATATATTGAATTTTTGTATATTAGCTTTGTATCCTACAACTTCTTCTAATTGCCTACTAATTCTAAGATTTTGCTGATTCTTCTGGATTTTCTATATATACAATCATGTCATTTGTGAGTAAAGACAATTTTATTTCTTCCTTCCCATGCTATATAAGTTTTCTTTTCTTTTCTTGTTTTATTGCATTAGCTAGGAGTTCTAGCACAATGTTGAAAAGCAGAGATGGAGGGGAGAGGACATCCTTGGCTTGTTCTTGATCTTAGCAAGAAAGCTACAAGTTTCTTACCATTAAGTATAATGTTAGCTGTAGGTTTTTTTAGATGTTCTTTATCAAGTTAAGAAAAGAAAATTTTCCTCCGTTATTGGTTTGCTGAGAATGCTTTATCATGAATGGAAATTGGATTTTTCAAATGCTTTTTTTCTGTATCTATTTATATGATCAATCGTGCAACTTTTCTTCTTTGGCTGGTTGATGTGATGGATTACATTAATTAACTTTCAAATGTTGAGCCAGCCTTGCATTCCTGGGACAAATCCCACTTGATCGTGATGTATACTTCTTTTTATACCTGATTGGATTTGACTTGCTAATATTTTGTTGAGGATTTTTGCATTTATGTTCATGAGTAATACTGGTCTGCAGGGTTTTTTTTTCTTGTAATGTCTTTGTCTGGTTTTGGTATTACGGTAATGATAAAACCTCAGCAAGTTAGTCTCTGGTAAAATAATTTCTCCTGAGGGCAAGCCTTGTTACGAAGAATAGAATGTTCTGACATATTACAAAATAACTCCTTTCCCCCTCCATGCTGCCAGAGCATAGGGGATTTTTTTCCCCAATATTCATTGTTTTTCCCCAATATTCAGTATTCACTTGTATGAGTTTGACTTCCAGGAGATCTACTCAGGAGGAGTAGATCCCCTCTCTATTCAGGTAGATCTGCTGGAGATCAAACTCATAAAAGTGTGGGAGCCTTCCTGTGACTTGTTTCCCCCAGAACTTTTAACTCTCACAGTTTTTTTGCACTGAGTTTCCAGCAATTGATCAATAACAGTTTAGGTTTTTCTACTTCAGTACTTGTACCCAAGGTAGTTTCTGCTCATGAATTTTTGCTTTAGTAGCTGTGGTTCTCTGTATTTGCCTGTCTCTTCAATTTTGAGGGCATTGTGTTGCCTTGTGACCTCACTTCTCTGATGGATCTAAGAAAGGTTGTTTACTTAACAGTTTGTCCAGCTTTTTACCTGTTAGGACAGAATGGTGACTTCAAAGTTCCTCACATAATTCACAGGAAACTGGAAGTTCATTAGTCATTTTTCTCTCTTTTTTTTTTTTCTTTCTGCATGCCCAAGTTTCTATCTGGTATTATTTATCTTTAGTCTAAACATTTTTCTTAAACATTTGTGGCAGTGTAGGTTGGTTCGTAGTAAATTCTCTCAGCCTTTCATTTGAAAATGTTTTTATTTTACCTCGATTTTTGAAGAATTTTTCTTAGGTGGATATAGAATTTTATGGCAACAGTTTTATTTCCTTTAAATACTATTCCATTGTCTTCTGATATGCTTTCTGTCTTGCATAGATTCTAATAAGAAATTAGCCATCACTGGACTGGGAGTAGTGGCTCATGCCTATAATCTCAGCACTTCGGGAGGCCGAGGCGGGTGGGTCATTTGAAGTCAGGAGCTTGAGACCAGCCTGACCAACATGGTGAAACCCCATCTCTACTAAAAATACAAAAAATTAGTGGGGTGTGGTGGTGCAGGACTGTAATCTCAGCTACTGTGGAGGTTTAGCAAGAGAATGACTTGAACCTGTGATTGCACCATTGCACTCCAGCCTGGGTGACAGAGTGGGACTCCACCTCATGAAAGAAAGAAAGAAAGAAAGAAAGAAAGAAAGAAAGAAAGAAAGAAAGAAAGAAAGAGAGAAAGAAAGAAAGAAGGAAATTAGCCATCATTCATATCATTGTTCCTGCTATATATGTTTTTATTTTTTTGGCTGCTTTTAAGATGTTCTCTTTCTGTTTATGTTTAATCAGTTTGGCTGTCATTTGTCTAGGAGTGGCTTTCTCTGTTATTTATCTTGCATGAGACTTGTTGAACTTCTTAGAGCCATGTGTTCATGTTTTCATCCAATTCGTAAAGTTCTAGTCATTATTTCTTGAAGCATTGTTTTTGCCTGATTCTCCCTCTCTCTTTCCCTTCTAAGACTGTAATTACATGTATGTAACAAACTTGATATTAAAAGAAAGAAGAAAACTATGTTGTAGTAAGGTTGGTTTCTTTCAGCTGGATCCAATATGCTTTGCAAAATTCCTGCAAGCAAGAACAGCATCTTGCTCACACTAATCTATAGGACACTTCAAAGTATACTCCTTGTGAAAGAAAACTGCTTTCTGGAGGTGTCCTCTATACTGGTGGAGAGTAGAGCCTGGGAAACATGGAAAAAGCAAAGAAGTTGACAATGTCAAGGACGTAACAGTGCCTCAGATATTTTCTCAGGTCAGTAGCAGTCACTTTCCATATTCAGCCTAAAAGAGAGGCTATGTGAGGAAGGTGAATTTGGAATATAAATGCAAAGAAGTTATATATATACACATACACACACATAAGTTATATATATATACACACACACACACATAAGTTATATATATATATATACACACACACATATACATTTTTTTCAGTGGGTCACACGAAAATTCAAGAACGACATTGTTCTCCTGAAAGTGATTTCAGGGTTCCATGCATCTTATTGGCATTTGGATACACAGTTAAGCAGTAGTGTGCTGGTAAGAGGGTCCTTTGGGGGAAAATTTGTGGCACTTGCTGAGTTTCATGATGCAAATAGTGCCACCATGGCCAATTACAAGCTCCACCATGACATCACTGAGCATGGCTGGAAACAGCCATGAAGAGTCAGTTCTCTTGAGCCAGTGCAAGCTGACTCCAGCACGCCGAGCTGCAGGATTGTGTTTAGGGCCAATAGCTATTGGCAAATTCAACACTTGTTGAAAATAGACATCATCGAGTTCTAGAATCCCCTGCCTGTTGCTCTATGGCCTTCATTTTGGTCATTGTTTCTCCAGCTTTTTGAAGCAGCTCAGTACATCTCACCACTGTGGACCCCAGACCCTTTGACTTAATGAAGACTGATGTCTTCATTAGATTTTGAAAAGGAATGCTTGAACATTTTATTACCTGGTTGCTGGTGTCTAGTACTCTCTGTTCCATTGCCCATCTCCCCCACCTCCTGTGACACATTCCTGAAAGTGCTCCAGGAAAAAAATGTTACAGACTTGGCAGATCAGCCTTTTTCTGATTGTGCAATGTCCTTCCTGAGAAACCCCATTCTCCAAAGGCAGTCATTCTGAAACAAGAGCTAGAAATGGGGGTCCAGGCCACCCCCTGGGATGGCAGAATAAGAGGCCAAGTGGTAGTGGACTGGGTCAGACCAAATCTATAGGAAATGGCATCCATGTGTGTCTCACCAGTTTTATGGATGTAGAATAACTGTCAAAGAGTTCATTGGAAGGAAGAAAGGGACAAAATACTTCACTTTCATTTAGATTATATTTTGCCCCTTACAAAGCAACTTCATAAACATTATCTCATTTGCTCATCACAAGAGACTGATGAGACACACTAATATTGTGAATATAATAAATCAATAATGTAACATATGATTATTGTGTATTAAGAATTGTAAGTATTTAATATATTATATAAAATAATATATTAATATGTAATTATACATGTGACTACATATATGTAAATATATGTGATATATAGTATATGTAAGATAACACAATAAATGTTAATAATATAATAAATATTAATATTTATTTTCTGTCTACAGATGAAGACACTGAAACTTGGGGAAAATAAGTGATTTGGTTAGGGTAACACATGTGTTAATGACAGGAGAGGAACTTGAAGTCTATCTGATTCTAGTCTAAAGCTCTCTCCATATCAGACTGATGCATGTGTGGGTGTATGTGGTGATTCAAGAGGGTTTCTATCAGTCCTGATTATTTAATCACATTAGGTGGATTACAAATTACCAAAACTTTCAAACAAGGTGGAAATTATGCTACTCTTAAGAAGCTTCAGGGGGTCATGCCCAAATTGGCCGAATAGGAAGAGCGCCAGCCTCCAGCTCCCAGCGTGAGTGACACAGAAGATGGGTGCTTTCTGCATTTTCAACTGAGGTACTGGGTTCATCTCACTGGGGCATGTCGGACAGTTGACGCTGGTCCGCAGGTGCAGCCTGACCAGTGAGAGTTGAAGCAGAGCGAGGCATTGCCTCACCTGGGAAGCGCAAAGGGGAAGGGAATTCCTTTTCCTAGCCAAAGGAAATTGAGACACACAACACCTGGAAAATAAGGTAACTCCCACCCTAATACTGTGCTTTACCAAGGGTCTTAGCAAACAGCACATATCCCACACCTGACCCAGAGGGTCCCACACCCATGGAGCCTCCCTCATTGCTAGCACAGCAGTCTGAGATCTAACTGCAAGGCGGCAGCGAGGCTTGGGGAGGGGCACCCACCATTGCTGAGGCTTAAGTAGGTAAAGAAAGCTGCCCGGAAACTTGAATTGGGTGGATCCCACCACAGCTCAAGGAGGCTGGCCTGCCTCTGTAGACTGCTCCTCTGGGGACAGGGCATAGCTAAACAAAAAGCAGCAGAAACATCAGCAGAGGTAAATGCCCCTGTCTGACAGCTTTGAAGAGAGCAGTGGATCTCCCAGCACAGAGGTTGAGATCTGACAACGGACAGACTGCCTGCTCAGTGGGTCCCTGACCCCTGAGTAGCCTAACTGGGAGATATCCCCCACTAGGTGTAGACCAACACCTCACACCTCACATGGCAGGGTATACCCCTGAGATGAAGCTTCCAGAGCAAGAATCAGACAGCAACACTCGCTGTGCAGCAATATTCTATCTTCTGCAGCCTCCGCTGCTGATACCCAGGCAAATAGGGTCTGGAGTGGAGCTCAAGCAAACTCCAACAGACCTACAGCTAAGGGTCCTGGCTCTTAGAAGGAAAACTAACAAACAGAAAGGACACCCACACCAAAACTGCACCAGTACGTCACCATCATCAAAGATCAAAAGTAGATAAAACCACAAAGATGGGGGAAAAGCAGTGCAAAAAGCTGGAAATTCAAAAAATCAGGGCGCATCTCCCCCTCCAAAGGAATGCAGCTCAAGGCCAGCAATGGAACAAAGCTGGACAGAGAATGACTTTGAAGAGTTGAGAGAAGAAGGCATCAGTCGATCAAACTTCTCAGAGCCAAAGGAGGAATTACGTACCCAGCTCAAAGAAACTAAAAACCTTGAAAAAAGAATGGATGAATGGATAACTAGAATAATCAATGCAGAGAAGACCTTAAAAGAACTGATAGAGATGAAAACCATAACACGAGAACTATGTGACAAATGCACAAGCTTCAGTAATCAACTCGATCAACTGGAAGAAAGAGTATCAGCGATTGAAGATCAAATGAATGAAATGAAGTGAGAAGAGAAGTGTAGAGAAAAAAGAGTGAAAAGAAATGAACAAAGCCTCCAAGAAATATGGGATTATGTGAAAAGACCAAATCTACGTCTGATTGGTGTGCCTGAAAGTGACAGGGAAAATGGAACCAAGTTGGAAAACACTCTGCAGGATACCATCCAGGAGAACTTCCTCAACCTAGTAAGGCAGGTCAACATTCAAGTTCAGGAAATACAGAGAACGCCACAAAGGTACTCCTTGAGAAGAGCAACTCCAAGACACGTAATTGTCAGATTCACCAAAGTTGAAATGAAGGAAAAAATGTTAAGGGCAGCCAGAGAGAAAGGTCGGGTTACACACAAAGGGAAGCCCATCAGACTAACAGCAGATCTCTTGGCAGAAACTCTCCAAGCCAGAAGAGAGTGGGGGCCAATATTCAACATTCTTAAAGAAAAGAATTTTCAACCCAGAATTTCAGATGCAGCCAAACCAAGCTTCATAAGTGAAGGAGAAATAAAATCCTTTACAGACAAGCAAATGCTTAGAGATTTTGTCACCACCAGGCCTTCCCTACAAGAGATCCTGAAGGAAGCACTAAACATGGAAAGGAACAACAGGTATCAGCCATTGCACAACCATGTCAAAATGTAAAGTCCATCGATGCTAGGAAGAAACTGTATCAATTAGTGAGCAAAATAACCAGCTAATATCATAATGACAGGATCAAGTTCACACATAACAAGATTAACCTTAAATGTAAATGGACTAAATGGTCCAATTAAAAGACACAGACTGGCAAATTGGATAAAGAGTCAAGACCCATCAGTTTGCTGTATTCAGGAGACCCATCTCACATGCACAGACACACATAGGCTCAAAATAAAGTGAGGAAGAAAGAGCTACCAAGCAAATGGAAAGCAAAAAAAAAGCAGGCACTGCAATCCTAGTCTCTGATAAAACAGACTTTAAACCAACAAAGATCAAAAGAGACAAAGAAGGCCATTACATCATGGTAAAGGGATCAATTCATCAGGAAGAGCTAACTATCCTAAATATATATGCACCCAAGACAGGAGTACCCAGATTCATAAAGCAAGTCCTTAGAGACTTACAAAGAGACTTAGACTCCCACATAATAATAATGGTAGACTTTAACACCCCCACTGTCAACATTAGACAGATCAACGAGACAGAAAGTTAACAAGGATATCCAGGAATTGAACTCAACTCTGCACCAAGCAGACCTAATAGACATCTACAGAACTCTCCACCCCAAATCAACAGAATACACATTCTTGTCAGCACCACTTCGCACTTATTCCAAAATTGACCACATAGTTGGAAGTAAAGCACTCCTCAGGAAATGTAAAAGAACAGAAATTTTAAAATTACTATTTAGCTTTCTTTCATAGTGTTCAGTTCTCTGCTCAAATTATCCGCCTTGCCATGTAATCTCTTGAACATTAGTCTGTATCTATTTGTTTTTTCTTGAGTTTTGATCACTGGTTTTGTTTGCTGGTATGTCCAGTACATTTTTATCACATACCATAAACTGAGGATAAAAAGCTATGGAAATTACTTGAGGCTCTGCATAATGCTGTAGTCCTTCCGAGATGATTTACTTTTGCTTCTGGCAAGTATTGAGTAAACAGATCACCTTAATCCAATCAACGGTGGAGCTGGCATGAAAAAAAGACTATTTTATGGTAAGGGCTATCTACATGTGTTTCATCTTTGCTCCTAAAATGCAGTATTTTGCAGATCCCAAATGAAAGCCCAAGATGTTTTCCAGAATCCCTCCTTCTTGGTAGACCCTAAATTCCAATATGTTCCTTCAGCTATAGAATATTAGTAAAAAGTAAACTTAGATTTTAAACCTCTCAGACACCACTTTCTATTCAACTTTTTCATATTTTATTCTCCATTTGTCAATCACCCAATGCCTCTAGAGAGAAAATGGCAAAAACAATTCGGTTCATTTTTGTGCTTCTCATTTCTCCAGGATTTCAGCCCCACAACCACTCCCTGCTTTGATAACTCACAGATACCTTCAAAGACATATTTTTTAAGTTTATCCATCATTTCTTGTTGTTGTCAGTTGAAGAATCAACACATGACTCAGCATAACCAAAAGTGTCTTCATTGATGATTTTTGAAGAATTGTCCTAGCTTGAATTATAATCTCTCATAATCCTCACTTGTGAAATCAGCCTACTGATTGCTAGATCTTCACTTCATTGTGTGTTACTTGAATAGCTGTCCCTGATGCTGTAAGGTGCTTAGGACATTCAGACTTCTTTTAAGTTAATAGAGAACAAAAGACATTACCTATACACTGTTGTTACAGCACATTAACCCACCTAAATTCACTTTCAAGTAAATAATTTTATCTTGATTTTGAAATTGTGTTTTGCTTTGTGTCTGATAACTCTATTTTGTTCCAGAAACAGAGATACTTACATGTTAGCAATGTGTGGAATATAAAACAGCCTGATACGTCCAAAATAATACTTGGATTGCTTTCTTTATTTAAGAGTTCCTCTCCTTTGCAAGGCATATGTGCTTCGGGTTGTAAGAGATACAAAGATTATCGAAACATAGACTTCCAGATCTTCTTCTTCCAGATGTCTAATAGACATCTACGGAACTCTCCACCCCAAATCAACAGAATATACATTCTTCTCAGCACCACATCGCACTTATTCCAAAATTGACCACATAGTTGAAAGTAAAGCACACCTCAGCAAATGTAAAAGAACAGAAATTATAACAAACTATCTCTCAGAGCGCAGTGCAATAAAACTAGAACTCAGGATGAAGAAACTCAATCAAAACGGCTCAAATACATGGAAACTGAACAATCTGCTCCTGAATGACTACTGGGTACGTAATGAAATGAAGGCAGAAAGAAAGATGTTCTTTGAAACCAATGAGAACAAAGACACAACATATCAGAATCTCTGGGACACACTTAATGCAGTTTGTAGAGGGAAATTTATAGCACTAAATGTCCACAAGAGAAAGCAGGAAAGATCTCAAATTGACACCCTAACATCACAATTAAAAGAACTAGAGAAGCAAGAGTAAACACATTCAAAAGCTAGCAGAAGGCAAGAAATAACTAAGATCAGATTAGAACTGAAGGAGATAGGGGCATAAAAAACCCTCCAAAAAATCAATGAACCCAGGAGCGTGGTTTCTGAAAAGAGCAACAAAACTGATAGACTGCTAGCAAGACTAACAAAGAATGAAAGAAAGAAGAATAAAATAGACACAATAAAAATTGATAAAGGGGATATCACCACCAACCCCACAGAAATACAAACTACCATCAGAGAATACTATAAACACCTTTATGCAAATAAACTAGAAAACTTAGAAGACGTGGATAATTTCCTGGACACTTACACTCTCCCAAGACTAAACCAGGAAGAAGTTGAATCCCTGAATAGACCAATAGCAGGCTCTGAAATTGAGGCAATAATTAATAGCTTACCAACCAAAAAAAGTCCAGGACCAGACAGATTCACAGCTGAATTCTACCACAGGTACAAGGAGGAGTTGGTACCATTCCTTCTGAAACTATTCCAATCAATAGAAAAAGAGGGAATCCTCCATAACTCATTTTATGAGGCCAACATCATCCTGATACCTAAGCCTGACAGAGACACAGCAAAAAAAGAGAATTTTCTAAAATTCCCTGGACCAATATCCCTGATGAACATCGACACAAAAATCCTCAATAAAATACTGGCAAACCAAATCTAGCAGCACATCAAAAAACTTATCCACCATGATCAAGTGTCAAGTGGGCTTCATCCCTGGGATGCAAAGCTGGTTCAACATATGCAAATCAATAAATGTAATCCAGCATATAAACAGAACCAAAGACAATAACCACTTGATTATCTCAATAGATATAGAAAGGCCTTTGACAAAATTCAACAGCCCTTCATGCTAAAAACTCTCAATAAATTCGGTATTGATGGAACGTATCTCAAAATAGTAAGAGCTATTTATGACAAACCCACAGCTAATATCATACTGAATGGGCAAAAACTGGAAGCATTCACTTTGAAAACTGGCACAAGACAGGGATGCCCTCTCTCACCACTCCTATTCAACATAGTGTTGGAAGTTCTGGCTGGGGCAGTCAGGCAAGGGAAAGAAATAAGGGGTATTCAGTTAGGAAAAGAAGAAGTCAAATTGTCTCTGTTTGCAGATGACATGATTGTATATTTAGAAAACCCCATTGTCTCAGCCCCAAATCTCCTTAAGCTGATAAGTAACTTCAGCAAAGTCTCAGGATACAAAATCAATGTGCAAAAATCACAAGCATTCTTATATACCAGTAACAGACAGAGAGCCAGATCATGAATGAACTCCCATTCACAATAGCTTCAAAGAGAATAAAATATCTAGGAATCCACCTTACAAGGGATGTAAAGGACCTCTTCAAGGAAAACTACAAACCACTGCTCAGTGAAATAAAAGAGGACACAAACAAATGGAAGAACATACCATGCTCATGGATAGAAAGAATCAATGTTGTGAAAATGGCCATACTGCCCAAGGTAATTTATAGATTCAATGCCATCCCCATTAAGTTACCAATGACTTTCTGCACAGAATTGGAAAAAACTGCTTTAAAGTTCATATGGAACCAAAAAAGAGCCCACATTGCCAAGACAATCCTAAGCCAAAAGAACAAAGCTGGAGGCATCAAGCTACCTGACTTCAGACTATACTACAAGGCTACAGTAACCAAAACAGCATGGTACTTGTACCAAAACAGAGATATAGACCAATGAAACAGAACAGAGCCCTCAGAAATAATATCACACATCTACAGCCATCTGATCTTTGACAAACCTGACAAAAACAAGAAATGGGGAAAGGATTCCCTATTTAATAAATGGTGCTGGGAAAATTGGCTAGCCATAAGTAGAAAGCTGAAACTGGATCCTTTCCTTACTCCTTATATGAAAATTAATTCAAGATAGATTAGAGACTTTAATGTTAGACCTAAAACCATAAAAACCCTAGAAGAAAATCTAGGTAGTACCATTCAGGACATAGGCATGGGAAAGGACTTCATGTCTAAAACACCAAAAGCAACAGCAACAAAAGCCAAAATTGACAAATGGGATCTAATTAAACTAAAGAGCTTCTGCACAGCAAAAGAAACTACCATCAGAGTGAACAGGCAACCTACAGAATGGGAGAAAATTTTTGCAATCTACTCATCTGACAAAGGGCTAATATCCAGAACCTACAAAGAACTCAATCAAATTTACAAGAAAAAAACAAACAACCCCATCAAAAAGTGGGCAAAAGATATGAACAGACTTTTCTCAAAAGAAGACATTCATACAGCCAACAGACACATGAAAAAATGCTCATCATCACTGGCCATCAGAGATATGAAAATCAAAACCACAATGAGATACCATCTCACACCAGTTAGCATGGCAATCATTAAAAAATCAGGAAACAACAGGTGCTGGAGAGGATGTAGAGAAATAGGAACACTTTTACACTGTTGGTGGGACTGTAAACTAGTTCAACCATTGTGGAAAACAGTGTGGCGATTCCTCAAGGATCTAGAACTAGAAATACTATTTGACCCAGCCATCCCATTACAGGGTATATACCCAAAGGATTATAAGTCATGCTGCTATAAAGACACATGCACATGTATATTTATTGTGGCACTATTCACAATAGCAAAGACTTGGAATCAACCCAAATGGCCATCAATGACAGACTGGATGAAGAAAATGTGGCACATATACACCATGGAATACTATGCGGCCATAAAAAAGGATGAGTTTGTGTCCTTTGTAGGGACATGGATGTAGCTGGAAACCATCATTCTCAGCAAACTATTGCAAGAACAGAAAACCAAATACCACATGTTCTTACTCATAGGTGGGTATTGAACAATGAATTCACTTGGACACAGGAAGGGGATCATCACACACCAGGTCCTATTGTGGCAGGGGGGAGGGATGGCATTAGGAGATATACCTAATGTAAATGACGAGTTAATGGGTGCAGCACACCAACATGGCACATGTATACATATGTAACAAACCTGCATGTTGTGCACATGTACCCTAGAACTTAAAAGTACTAAAAAAAAAAAAAAAAAAAAAAGGCTTCAGTGGGATCCTGGGTTTCAGAAGTTCTCAAAGATATAGATCAGTAATGCCTCACTTATCCAGCCTGGCAGAGAAGGCGATATACTGCAACAATAACATGTTTATGTGACTGTTCATATACCTAAAACTTCCAAAGTTTTTATTTTTATTTTTTTATTTTTTGTGGAGACAGAGTCTCACTATGTTGTTCAAGCTGGTCTTGAACTCCTGTCCTCAAGCAAACCTCCAGCCTTGGCCTCCCACAGTGCTGGAATTACAAACATGAGTCACTGAGCCTGGCTAAAGCTTCTGACTTTTAAATGACATCATTTAAAATTATGTTGCACATCACCTTGTATTCTTAAGCATAGAATGCCAAATCTAGCTTATTTAACATTTTCTTCTTAGTGCATCATTGTAAATCTCAATTTTTTTAGTCTTTTCTTAATTCACAACCCTCTGGAGCTCTACACTACAAGGTTCCAGTCTGCTGTGCTTTTTGGAGTTCCTGTTTCTTAGTTGCTTCTATTGGTGAATTTACCTTTAAGAATTTCTGCTCCCTCTTCTATCTTGTTGGTTCGAATTTGTTAAAAAGTGAGGAACCAGCTCAGATAACCAACTCAGGTTGGTTAGACTTGTTGATCAAGCAGGAGCAGACAGGTTTTAAATAAAGGCTGGATGACCCTTCTGGAGTAAACACTTTCTATCATCTTCCTTAGTTTTAGGGGTTGATAGGGGCTGTTGCAGTGCTGCTCATATCTGTTTACCAGATGAGCTCTCTTGTCACTCAACTCTGTGGGTGTTGGTGATCAGTGGCTTGCAGCTGCACCTTTCACTGAAGCCTTGCCCTTAGCCTACAGGAGCTGATCCACCCAGAAATACCTGAGAGGTTGTTCCCTAACCTCTGGATATGGCTTGCAGTCAATCACTAATACAGGGGTATAAAGCCCCAGCCCCCTTGCCTCAAGTTGGGACAATTCTGTGAAGCCGTCCTTGTTCCAGTGCTATATGTGGCACCAGACAGAGACTGAACTGCAGCTCAACACATATCCTCACTTTGCTTCTTCCCTGCCCTCTCTTGCTTCCCTCACTGCCTTACAAGCACTTGCTTGTGCTTGCAGAAGACCCCCAACTCTGCCATTGCAGCGTCTGATGTTAGGGATCTTAACCTAAGACAGGAGACTTCCTGTCCCTGCCCTGTGTTTTATATTTTCACCTATATTCTGGAGAGGTAAGATAACAAAAAATCCCTAGTCTCCTCCCTCTCCTCCAACTCAGCATTGAGAGACAAGAGAAGCCTAGTCATGAAAGAATGTAGAATGGGAAAAAAATCATTTTGCAAAAGATATCTTAGAATTTCATTCATTTGTCAAATTTTGCTTTAAAGTCTATGATATGAGTCACTGTACTAGTTCTGAGGAAACAAAAAGAACAGACACAATCTCCCCTCCCCTCACCCTTTTGAGAACCTCACAGTCTGATGAGGAAACCAGTAAGAAAATAGGACAATTCCCATACCTCTTGATAAATGCTATTATTGAAGTTAGAACTTGCTCATTTAAGAAGTATTTCTAAGCATCCATTATGTGCTAAACATTTGAGGTATAAACTGCAGAATCCAAAGGCTGGGGAAGACATGAAAACTTTTACTTTGGAAATGATACCAGAGGAGGTTCTAGTAGAGGAGGAGGAGTTTATCAGTGAAGAATGTTACAGATAGTGTTCAGATTGAAGGACAATGTTTTGAAAAGATATAGTGTTCGGCAGGGGGACTGGAACTGAGGAGGAGTTTATCACTGCAGGAGATGAGGAGAGGAAGGCAGGAATGGATATGAAGAGCTTTCTCTGCCAGGCTAGAAAATTGGGGTTTTATCCTGTAGGTAACTTGGAGCCAAGATAGCCTTATGAAACTAAAAATGTGGGCAAGATCATTTCAGTGGGACCATGACTGTCACCCATAGAACAAATTGGGAATCAAGCAAGGTGGATGCCCATAGCCCCATCAGTGCACAGCTTGACAAGCAGATGTCTACATCAGGCCTTTGTGTGCAGTGCACAAACAATGCAACAGTATGTAACAGCCCTAATGGCCTGTGATATCATGGCTTACTTATGACATTTGTTTTCTTCTATCAGGAAAATGAAGAATTCCTTAAGTTCTCACTTGAAAATTTGATTTGTAAGGGAACTGGAAGTTTTCCTGCTGAGTGCTCCATCTGTAAGAGGTGAGCAACTACCCATAGATCAAGAAATAACCAAGGGAATCTCTGCTCTTGACCCCATACGCTATCACCATTGCCTGAGAGGCCTCCATGGCAGTCCTGTTTCCCCTGACTCACCAGGCTGTCAATCCAGCCTGGGAGATGAGATTTTAACTTTGGGTGGAAGGGTAGAAAGGGAGTGGGGAGGGGAGAGCTGAGAAGAGACAATGTGAGGTCACTGTGGCACCATGGGGAAACGGAAGTAGTGGGGATGGGGAAGAGTGTGGAAAGAAGGCAAGAGGCAAGAAATCAGAGCTGGAAGGAGGTCATCAATATACACATCCTTTCCTTCACAATACTGCAGTGGGCAGGCTCTTTCTGCTCAAATTCCATGTCATGTTCCCTGCAACAGTTCCTATGAGCCCTAATGACCTGTGGCATCATGGCTTATAGCATCTCATCTAGCCTAGGAGATGGGGTTTTAAATAATAGTACCAAGTATTTTGGTTATTTTATTATTGTAGGAAAATAGATTTTCCCATGCACAGACTAAGTAATTCCTGCCTTTGTTCATGTTTTCCCTAATAATAATATAAACAACAATAATATTCAACATTGTTTGAACAGTTACTCCATGCTTTGCATTCTGCTAAGAGCTTTGCCTGTATTTATCTCACTCAATTATCCCCCGAGCCTATGATGGAGTTATTGTTGTTAGTTATTTATTATGAAAGAGGAAAGTGAAGCTTGGAGAGGTAACACAGCTTGCTCAGAATCACACAGTTGGTGAGTGGCACACTCAGGCCAATCTGTCTTGTTTCACAATCAACACTTAAACTACTGTGCTCCATGCCTTCTGCAGCTGCTGGCTCCTTCCTCCACCATTTCAAATACTTTTCATCCACTTCAGGTTTCCTTCATTGACTTAACTAATATTATTGAGAATGTTCTACGTGTATTGGTGCTTTTGTATGGACATTTCCTACACTGATTTCTACACTCTTTAAACACTTTCAAGCCTTCGAGGTAGACAGTAAATTTCATTACAGGTTTGTATAGTTCTCTAAATGTTTTCAGTGGCTTTATTTTGTTTCTTTCCCAAAAGATTTTTCAGTCATTGCCGGGTCAGGGTCAAGTCTTCAAGGCCCTGATCTCCTTACCAGCACCCAATACTGTGTTGGGCTGAAAGCAGGAAGCCCCTGGCTGTTAGCCCCTGACATCAGTGAGGTGAGCCCTGTCCAGTGGCTTCATTTTAAGGAAGAAGAAATGCATGTGTGGATCTGATAAGGTCTGTGTGATATCTGGAGAAGAAGATGCCCTATTAGTGAGGATCAGCTATGTTTACCATTTAAATCCACAGAAGCAAGCCAAGATAACAGTCAGAGTCTGTGGACAGAAGTTCATGAAGATCATTGCTTGACAGGGCAGGGTAAAGGTCTCTTTCTTTCAAAATATGTGAAGGGGCAGGAAACGTGTGCACCAGGTGTTTCGTCTTCATGGCTGCCTGGGAAAGATAATTCTGTCTACTCGATAAGAACATTGTGCTCCACACATCAGGTTGTTTTTCCAACAGCTATTTTCTGCTTACAAAAATGAGCATTGCTGGCTCCTGACTTCTTTTTGGAAATCCCTTGGGCCACACACAATAACAAAAGGTATCTTATATTTATACAAAGCTGTCCTCAGAAAAGCTCAAGGACCTGAACAAAGCTTGTTTTCATGTATAAGGGTTCTTATATAATCCCCGAGGGGAAAAGAGCGGAGGGTGACAATTGAGTTAGGAATGTTTTCGCTCCCAGCTAACAAAACAGAAAATGAGGCCTCAAGGTGTGACACACTGATGGTCATGACCTGGACAGGAAGTCCATCTTCCCTACTTCCTGTCCAGAGCGCTGCACCCTGGGAACACTGCCTTGTCAGAAACCCTGGAGGATTTGAAAACCTAGAGGAGATGACTGGATGGGGAGAGACTGGGAGAGAAAACCCAGCCACGTGGGAAGGTACACTGCAGTCTCACTGCCTTCAGTGACTGGTCCTGACTGGTCAAGATTTTGTAACTGTGAAGTGAGAGCTCCTTTTGTCCTCTGTGGAACTGATCCTGGGGAGAATTTTTAAAAAATCTACCCGAGATAGTACTTCGATAGGGAGAATTGAATCACCCTCTTTAGGAGTTACAGCTAAATCATAGGAGAGTTGAAAAGCCTGAATGACTTGGAAAAGAAGAGCCACCTGAGCAAAGGGCATACTGTAAATATTTATTCCTCACTTAGATACAACAGTGAGTAAGGCATAAGCCCGGCATCATGTAGCAGGGGAGATAAGCACCAGATAAAGGGACCTGTGAATGCTGGAGAAATACAAGAGAAGGACAGTTACTTTTGTCTGTTGCTTTAACTCAGGACTCCCTGGGGTCCAGAGGGCAGCATTGCAACTGAGGCTTGAAAGTTTGGTGAGAACAGTTTTATGAGGTGTCTTCTACACTGCACTGAGATGGTAGCTCTGCTTTAAAATCAGCTGGGGATCCTTAGAAAACACTCCACCTCTAAATAATCCAATTAAATTGATGAATGTAGCTCAGGCATTGGTATTGTTGATGAGTTCCTAGGTGGTTTTATGGAGCAACCAGGGTAGACAACTACAAAAAGAGTGTGGGCTTTGGAATTAGACAGTTCTGTGGTAGTATCCTGTGCCCTTGGGCAAGGCCCATGGTGGGCACTGTGAGTCTTCCACAACGTCACTGTTTCTTCCCACTTCTGCCCACCCCTGTAAAGAAACTCTTCCACGAGAGAATCCCTCCTCTTTGGCAAACTTTCCTTGATTGAGAAACCCTAAATTGGGAATTGGGAAACCTGGATTCCATCCCAGCTCTGCCAGTGAGGTACTACACAGGCTTGCTGTGTCACACAGGGAGATAAAGCAAAGACACTCAGGATTGTTATTTGCCAGGCACTGCTCCAGGTATCCAACACATCCTGGAGCCTCCATTTCCCCATCCACTGATGTTTAGAGATCAGTATTTGCAAGTTGTAAAGTCCACTTAATAGGCTATGGCCAGATTTTTTTTTTTTAATAGAAAATGTAATAGAAAAATGTAGTGTACTGCATGGAAGAAGTGCAAGGATTATAAAGTAGAATTTCATTTCGGTTATAGATGGATGTGTCTGTGGAGTCATGATGTAAAATCTGTTTCATGTTGTGAGTTGCAAGTTAAGAAGTTTGGGAGCACTCATTTTGGCAGCATATATCCTAAAACTGCAACAATATAGGGAAGATTCCATGGCCCCTGTGCAAAGATGCCCAGTTGTCTTGCTGTGTCTTCACAAACTTGTGAAGCATCCCATCTTTTGTTTTATGTTATGTTTTTCTTAACCAGAATAAGAAAAAAAAGTTTGAGAACTACGGGATTATATGCTTTCTAGGACTCCTTTCCTTCTACTCTATAGCCCAGGGCTATCCAGCCTACATGAACTTTCCTTTCTGTGACCTCCTTTTAGTTAATGCCATGTAATTCTGACCAATCATTTATGTTTTCAAGAGGGAGGCAGGACACTGTACTGGTCGAAAGCACCATTTTGAGTTAGCTAAGTCAATGCTTGATTGAATTTCTTCACTTATTAATTGAATGACCCAGAAAATGTACATAACCTCCATCAGTTTTAGGTTTCTTGCATGAGATGATAACACCCAGGACACATGATGGCTATAAGGTTAAATGAAATGCTGTAGGAAAAACTCTTAGCACAAACCACCTTGCTCATAGAAGTGCTCAGTGTGTGGCAGCAATTATTACCTGACTTCCCACCCCACCTGGATTTTAAGGTACAGTCTGTAATTTAGTGCCTGGCGTATTTGAAGTAATAAATTGTAAAAAAGGATTCCAGCCTGAGGCAGACTCTCATGTTGAAGAACAGCTGTTTTCTGTTGGCAGGCTCCGTTGACATAAAGGTCTTGGGAGGAGAGTCAGAGAACTCTGCAAGTGTCCTCTACCTACACATCCCCTCCAGGCTTTTCCTCTGGCATGGCCAGTGAGCCCTGGGAAGTCAAAGGCAGAAGGAGGTGGGTCCTGGCTACAGTTTGCTCCAAGGATCAAAATGACCCTATTTCAGCGCTATCAAAATCAACAGACAGATAGATACTGGGGATCAGCTGTGTCACAAACTGGGCAACTGGCTGAAAAGGTTTCAGAAAGAAGCACAAACAAAGAAATGAGAAAGAGCTGGTGGCCAGAACATTAAGAAACTGGGTGTGAGATTCAGACATTAGACCAGAAATAAATGGCCGTCATCAAACTGTAAACAAATAAGCAACTCAGTAGGTCCTAATTGCCTCAGAAATAGGCTGAGAACCAAGGCATCACCTTATAAATGATTCATTTCAGGAAATACCCACTAATCAATTACTAGGGCTTCTGTGTAATAGTTTCCCCAGATTTATAGGTGGTGAACGTGTGAGTTGGATCATTGATTCTAGAATGAGATAAGCAGCAATACTGGTAACCTAATCTACTTAATCCAACTAGCTACAGAGACATTAGCTGCCCTTACTGGAAGCCAGCCAATTACCGAAGAGTGAAAAGAAATCCATTCATCATGGCAGAGCCTCACCAACCCAATCTCCCTAGGGCATTCAGTTATGCTGAGAAGATGTTGATGGAGAAGAGGATAATGACCCATAAACAGATATATGGGAAAGGGGAAGGGGGTGATGGGGGAGGGGGAGGAAGCCTCCTGAAGTTTCACTGGAAAAAAATGAGCCTTAAAATGATAAAAACAACTAAAAGAAACATACAAATAGTATTACAAAGAGGACTGTTGAAACTAGCATTAGCTGCAAGTGTATATGCATATTTCTAAAAAGAAAACTTGGTTTGAAATGATATAGTAAAAAACAAAATGTATGTGAATAGTGTTGCCCCACCTAGAACTATGTTGCTAACACAATGAGTTTTCAGGAAAGAAAAGGCAAGGATGCCTGGAAATAGCTGCATCTACTCAGCCCCCATCCCAAGCAATCAAATGAAGTCCAGGAAATTCCATATATAACTAGAAGAATAGACATCCTGGAGCATTTTTGCCACAGTTAAGATTAGCGGAAACAGACCCCCATCGAAGCTAGTAACAAAGAAGAACTAAAGGTGAACGAACTGTGGTGGGTCCCTCTGCCTCTCTCCTGAAAAGGTGGTAGCCACGCAGGCCGGATGGATGCAACTAGGGCATGGGCAGTTGCCTTGGCTGTGCTAACAGTCTTTTGTTGTGAGCCCACCCCATTCAACAGCACACAGGGGAACCTACTTCTCCAAGGAAATAATGAAAACAAAGGTGGCCAGAGCTCCTGATTCATCCTCACAATCCTTAGAAGTGGTTGTTAAATAGCAAAGGTTTATGATGAGTACTTTTGGGATCTTGTTTGAGAAATCCTTCCCTCTCCAGAGGTCATAAAGATATTCCCCTGTATTTTTTTCTAAAGTAAAATTCTTCCTTCTCTATGGAATTAAAAGACACAAAGAGCACAAACCAAGAGGAAGAGATTAATAAATTTCATGTCATTAAAATACAGAACTTCTGTTTACCAAAAATACCACAAGGAGAGTAAAATGGTCAGCCTCAAAGTGCAAGAAAACCTTTACACTACATCTAACTGACAAAGAAGGGACTAGGACCTGGAATATATAAAGAATGACTATAACCCATTGAAAGATGCGCCCAAAATATGATTAGGTAATTCACAAAAGAAATATAAATGACTATTCAGCATATTTAAAGTCCCTCAACTTCATTAGTAAGCAGAGAAATGCAGATTTGCAAATTAAAATTATAATAAGATATCATTTTATACCCACTAGATGTACAAAAAATTATGAAGTCTGACAATATTAAATATTAATGAGGATGTGGAAAAACAGAATCTTATGTACTGCTGTTGAGACTGTAAATCAGTACATTTTCTTTGGAAAACAGTTTGGCATTATCAATCACAGGTAAAGATGACATTCCTATGACCCAGCAATTTCACTCCTAGGTATGTACCCTAGAGAAACTCTTGCACATGTGCACCAGGAGATATGTATAAGACTGTTAATGGGAGTGTATTAGCTACAAAAATTAGCCGGGCGTCATGGTCATGGCGCTTGCCTCTACTCCCAGCTACTCAGGAGCCTGAGGCAGGAGAACTGCTTGAACCTGGGAGGCAGAGGTTGCAGTGAGCCAAGATCGCACCACTGCACTTGAGCCTGGGTGACAGAGCAAGACTCTATCTCAAAAAAAAAAAAAAAAGGAAAAAAGAAAAAAAGTGTATTAACAAACACGCAAGCAAAGCTAAACAAATGCTGTCAGGGAATACCTACATTGTAGTTAACTAATTTTTAAAAGCAAGGGTATGATGAACACAAAATTCAGGGTGGCAGTTATGTCTGAGGGGAGGAGGATGGGAGTTGGGTGAGCTTCAATTGTATGGTTAATGTGGGACTTCTTTAGTCGGTTGGCGGGTCAGAGTGAGTTCATACTTTTGTACATATTCTGTTGTAGGCACAGACTGTTTCATAATAAATTATTCTCGAACTCCTGGCCTCAAGCAATCCTCCTGCCTCAGCCTTCCAAAGTACTGGGAATACAGGCGTGAGCAACTAAGCCCAGCAAACACTTTGAATTTTAAATTGTTATTAAAAGACCCAGTGCTTGGAGTCTTGGCATCTTTAGACTTTATAATCCAAGCACCACTCATATAGCTACAACTCCTTTTAAAATGGCTATTTCTATCTTCTGTATCTTTGGGTTTTACCCATTCTCCCAAAAGGATTTTATAGTTAACCAGATGGCAGGACTTTGAAGGCAGTAACTCTGTTTTATTCATCTCTGTATGCCTAAGACTTGGAAAAAAGATGTGCTTTATAAGTTTTTAAAAATCTTTTCATTTTGAAATAACTATAAATTCACAGAAAGTTGTAAAAATAATACAGAGAGGTTCCATTTACATTTCGCTCAGTTTCTCTCAATGATTATAGGTTATACAACTATAAAGCAATATTAAAACCAGGAATCTACCATTGGTACAATGCCTGTGCATAGTTCATACTGTTTTATCTGTATGTAGATTCACATAAGCATCACTGAAGTCAAGACACAGAACTGTTCCATCACCACAAATATCTTCCTTAGGCTATCCCTTTGTAATCATATCCAGCCCCCTCCCCCATCATCCCTAGCCCCTGGCAGCCACTACTCCGCTTTCCACTTCCGTAATTTTGTCATTTTGACAATGTAATGCCAATGGAATTATATGGTATATGACTTCTTTTTTATTTTTGATACAGGGTCTCATTCTGTCACCCAAGCATGCACCCAGTGCATGATCATGGCTCACTGCAGCCTTGACCTTCTGGGCTTAAGTGATCCTCTCACCTCAGCCTCTAGCTGGGACTATATATGCACACACCACCACACCCAGCTATTTTTTTTTTTTTTTTTTTTTTAATTTGTAGAGACAGGAATCTCACTATGTTGCTCAGGCTGTTCTTGAACTCCTGGCCTGAAGTAATCTTCCTACCTCAGTCTCCCAAAGCACTGGAATTATGGGTATGAGACATTGTGCCTGGCTGGTATATGAGTTTTTGAGGTTGGCTTTTTTCACTGACAAAAATGCCCTTGAGCACTGAGTTGAGTCATTAAAAAAAAAAAAAAAAAAAAAACAAAAAAAAACTGTTCTGCCAACCTCTGCCTTTTAATTGGTGCATTCAGATCATTTATGATAATGTAATTAATAATGTTAGGGCTTAAGTATGTGATTTTATGTTTTCAGTTTATTTTCTCTTTGTTCTTCAGATTGGGTAATTTCTATTGTTCTTTGGTAAATTTGGGTAATTTCTAATGAACACTTTCATGTTCATTGATTCTTCCCTCTGGCCTCTTCTTGTGTTGTTGAACCCATCCAATGAATATTTTATTTCAGTTATTGTGGTTTTTAGTTCAGATTTCAATTTGATTCTTTGTTGTATCTTTTATTTCTTTGCTCAGACTTTCTGTTTTTTTCATTTAAGTATGCTTGTAATTACACATTAAAATATTTTTATGATAGCTGCTTTAAAATCTTTGTCAGATAAATTCAACATTTATGTCATATCTTTTTTTAACATTTTTAATGTTTTTATTGCATGTGGTTTTTATGATTTCAAAAATTTACTGTAACATATAGCCTTATAGATCATAGCAATAATTTTCTTTTTCCTTTTTTAAATTTTTTTTTTCATGTTCAGGGAGTACATGTGCAAGATGTGTAAGTTTGTTGCATAGGTAAATGTGTGCCATGATGGTTTGCTGCACAGATCATCCTATCACCCCGATATTAAGCCCAGCGTCCATTAGCTATTTTTCCTGATACTCTCCCTCCTGATGCTCCTCCCTCACCACCCTCCCACAGGCCCCACTGTGTGCTGTATCCCATCATGTGTCCATGTGAACTCGTCATTCATTTCCCATTTGTAAGTGAGATAATGCGATATTTGGACTTCTACTCCTGCATTAGTTTGCTGAGGATAACAGCCTTCCAATCCATCCATGTCCTTGCAAAGGACATGATCTCATACTGTTTATGGCTGCATAGTATTCCATGGTATATATGTACCACATTTGGTTATCCAGTCTATCATTGATGGGAATTTAGGTTGATTCCATGCCTTTGTTATTGTGAATAGTGCTGCAATGAACATACTTTTCTCCAACCAGAGATTAAAATAGCTACATCTTACTTGTTTTGTTTGTTTCTTTAAACCATCTTACTACAAGGAAAGGATCAACAGAAGCTGGGTCTCTGCGAGAAATCCCATGTCATTATAATTCCTGATCCTGTATATTAAAATGATACACTTCACAAAAAGCTCAGTATTTGTTATTGTCATTGGGGATATAGCATTAAGCATAACTTGGTGTTTTGATGTTTGCAATAATGCAATGTGGTGGGGTCTTCATTTATATATTCATTCATTATAATGAATATTCAGTGGACTTTTTTTTTTTATTATACTTTAAGTTCTAGGGTACATGTGCGTAACGTGCAGGTTTGTTACATATGTATACATGTGCCATGTTGGTGTGCTGCACCCA
>NC_045436.1:133362884-133412327 GCF_002776525.5 Piliocolobus tephrosceles
GATTTTCCAGGTGTTGTGTGTCTCAGTTCCCCTGGCTAGGAAAAGGGACTCCCTTCCCCCTCGTGCTTCCCAGGTGAGGCGATGCCTTGCCCTGCTTCAGCTCTCGCTGGTCAGGCTGCAGCAGCTGACCCGCACGGATTGTCCGGCACTCCCGAGTGAGATGACCCCAGTACCTCAGTTGAAAATGCAGAAATCACCGGTCTTCTGTGTCGCTGGCACTGGGAGATGGAGACTGAAGCTGTTCCTATTCGGCCATCTTCAGTGGACTTTTTCAATCTGGAAACTTGTTTCTGTGGTTCTAGGAAATTTCCTTATTTTATTTCTTTCATAATATTTTCCCCACCATTCTTGGTGTTTCCTGTTTTGGAACTTCTATCTGTAGGATATAGTAGACTGTTTCTTTCAATTCTCTAGTAATAACTTTTATATTCTCTCTCTTTGGTTTTCTGTTGGAAATGCTTATTCCCTGGTGTCATAAAGAAAAAGCACTTGAACATTAATTTACTCAGCAAGGCCATTTTTACTTTCTGCAGAAAAGGTACACTTGCCAGTAATTTTGCCATGAGAGTATGCCACTGAATAGAGGAGACAGGGTCATTTATAACCTGACACGTCCACCCTACTGCTGTGTCCAGTTTCCATTGGCTGAAACGGAACCTAACATTCTGTATTTGTCTTGATTGGCTAGCAACTTAGAACTTTTTAAAAGAGGCAAAGGTAGAGGAGAATAAAGGAAGGAGGAAGTAATTTGTGGAATGCTGAGAAAGGCAGAAACACCTTTAAATAAGGAAGAGGAACAGGCTATGACCTAATGCTTGCTTAGATCAGTATAAGCATGAATATGTAGCCTAAACTGTGGGAGCTAAGAACATAAAGGCATTGATTTCTTTGTTACAGCTAGCAGATATTTAGGAATGTTAGCACGGGTCTTTGAATACATTTTGTTTCTAAGAGAAGTTACTATTTATTTCTAATTAAATGGAGAGGAAAGTCTTTGAAGAGGAATCTCTACTTTACTTTTTACATTCTCTAATCTTTTCTAACATTATCTTTCACATTTTATACGTGTATGTCTTTTGAAAATTTTTCTTAATTTTATTTTTCAGACATTTTATTAAATTTTCATTCCTGCTTTCCTACTTTTAATATTTAAGATTTATTTCCTGACTGTTTTTGTATGAAGGTTATACTAGCCTCATGAAACCTCATGAAATGAGGTGGGTGGATTTTTTCTTTTCTTTTTTTCTCTTCCTGAAAGAGTTGTGTAAGATTAGCATCACAAGTTCAGTATCCCTAATATGATGCTGGATAGTGAGGGATTGCCCTAGTATTCAAAATCCAAAATCTGAGAATCTCCAAATCCAAACTTTTTAGTGTTGACACGATATCAAAGGAAATGCTCATTGGAGCATTTCAGATTTAGGATTTTCACATTTGGGATGCTCCACTGGTATAATGCAAATATTCTGAAACTCCCCCCACCCCCACCTCAAAAAATCAAAATTTGAAACTTTTCTGGTCCCAAACATTGTATTTAAAAAATATATTTATTTATTTATTTTGAGACAGAGTCTCACTCCATTGCCCAGGCTGGAGTGCAGTGGTGTGATCTCGGCTCATTGCAATCTCTGCCTCCTGGGTTCAAGCGATTCTCCTGCCTCAGCTTCCTGAGTAGCTGGGATTATAGGCATGCACCACCACACCTGGCTAAGTTTTTTTTTTTTTAGTAGAGATGGAGTTTCAGCATGTTGGCCAGGCTGATCTCGAACTTCTGACCTCAGGTGATGCAACCACCTCCGCCTCCCAAAGTGCTGGGATTATAGGTGTGAGCCACTGCCCCCAGCCACCAAACATTTTAAATAAGGGATACTCAACAGGTATCTGTTCTTTGAGTGTTTGGTAGAACTCACTGGTAAAATGTTCAAGAATTAGTTTCACTTTGCAAAATATTTAAAATTATTGATTTTATTTATTTAGTAAATGTAGGATTATTCAGATTTTCTGTCTTCCTGAATTAGTTTTCTCATTTTTTCCCTGAGATGTGTTTATGTATCTTTGTTTTCAAATTTACTTGTTACTAATGTTCACTTGTTATCCTGTCACTCTTCTGCATTGGTAATTCAGTTCGATTAATTCTTTCAAATATTGTTCATTTTTTCCTTTTCATTTCTTCACAATATCTTCAGAAGTTTGTTAATTTATTAGTTTTTTCAAAGAACTCACATTTACTTTGATGATATCTCTAGTTAATCTGTTTACTATTTCATTAGCTTTAGCTTTATATTTACTTTTTCCACTTTAGCTTTTATATTTATTATTTTTCTACTGTATATATATATTCTGTTACTAAGTTCTTAAGTTATATATTTGGCTTGCTGATTTGTTAGTTAGTTTTACTTTTCCCCCAAATTTTGCCCTAAGCATTGGTTTTGCTGTATCACGTATGTTTTTATTCTCTTTTCATACTAAAAATTAAAAATAATTGTTAAATGATTTATTCTTTGACTGGAGTTATTCAGAAGCATGTGCTTAATTTTTTTTTTAAAATAGTCTGGTAGTTTCATTATTGATTTCTGATATAATTGCTGATAACTTTTATGTAAATTCTGATTTCTTGAAATTCTTTAAGATTTATTTAATGGCCTTACACATATTCAATTTTCATATATGTTCTGTGTAAGTTTGAAAAAAATGCCAATTTACCAAATTTTAGATACATTCTTTCATATATCATCATTATATCAAACCTGTTGATTAATTATATTAGTCAAGTTCATATTCTTGCTGGTTTCTTTGCCTACCTGATCACTCAGTTACCAATGGAGATATATTAAAATCTCTTACTATAATGATGGATGTATCAATTTTATATTTGTTACACCTTGTTAGCAACTTTAACTTTTAAAAAACTGTGTAGTGATTTATTACCTTAAACAATGTTTTGCTCCTTTAAGTTGATTTTGTCTGATGTCAATTTAGAAATTATTTAGTATATGCATGATAATATTCATCCTTTTAGTCTCAGTCTATTTATGTCCCTAGTTTTTAATTGGCAGTCTTGTAAGTAACATACTGGTGAATGTTTTTTTAAATCCGGTCTGACAGCCTTTAGCTTTTAACTGGAGCATTTAAGCATTTATTGTGATTACATTTATTGTGATTACAGCTATATTTAGATTTATTTTACTTTTTATATTGTGTTTTCTATTTGACTTTATTTCTATTTATATTTCATATGTCTTTTCCTCTTCTTAAATACTTTCTTTTGAATTGAGTTTGTTTTTCCATCCTCAATTAATTGCAAATTGTATCTTTATTTTCATTGTTTAAATGATTCGCTAGAAATTTAGAATGTATTTTAATTTAGCAAAGGCTAAAGTTGATTCATTCACTTATTCTTTTCCCAAATAATATAAACAACTTAAGACACCCTTAATTCTGTTCACTCCATCCTAACTTATGAGTAACTGCTATTATTATCCAGAATTTTAGTTCTTGTAGTCTTTAAGCCCTCAAATTACAAGGTTGTTTTAGATTAATCCACTCACTTAACATTTTGTTTGCTCACTATTTCTTCTTACATCTCAGGCTTCCCTGGGGGCTCACTTTCCTTCTTTCTGGAGTAAATCTTTTAGACATTCCTTTAAAAAGAATCTTTCAATTTTTATTTTCTAAAAAATATTTTTATTTTGCTATTGTTCTTGAAAGATCATTTCTGTAATAATACCATTCTAGGTTGATGGTTTCTTCCTCTCTGCTTAAAAAAAATCCATTATTTTCTGATTTTTCTTGTGACTATTGAGAATAGGCCCTACTTTCTCTATTGAGCAGTTAGATGTCAATCAAATTTGTACCTCTACTGGTAATCTGACTTGTTCTCTGGCTGCTTCTGTGATTTTCTTTCTTTTTTTCATTAAAAAAATTATATTCCCTTCTCTTTTCCTCCCTCCCTATTTCTCTCCCTTTTTCTTTCCTTCTTTGTTTTGATGTTCTGCAGTATCTTTCAATGCATCTAGTGTCTAGCCTTGAATCTCTTTTTACTTATTCTGCTTTATTTGGTTTTCTATGTCTTAGGATTTCTTCCTCATAAATTTGGGGAAATTCTTAGTCACCATCTCTTTGAATATTGCCTTCTTCTACATTTTCTCTACTACCTCTTATACTCTGATAAGATAGATGGTACCTCTCTTAATTGTAGTCGCCATGTCTGTTTTCCCCCAAATATAAATATTCATTTTTATTTTATTTTATTAAAAAAAAAATCAGCACCTGGAAATCACATTTTATCTTTTTTGAAAAGGACTGATAGCTTGCAGGGTTCTGTTAGTTTTATAAAAATGTATGTTCAAAATATTTTGATTAAGAACATTTTAAACACAAGGCCAGCATATGTTACTATGAATCCAGTTGAAATCTAGACCAGTGAAGACTTGGTTATCCAGCTTGTGATCTTTTCTGGAATTGAAACATCCATCACACAGGAAAAAGTCTTGTCTGGTACAGTTGCTTATAATTGCACTTTCCTCTCCATTGCTCAAGTCCTTATTTCAGGAGCTCTAATCCAATTTTCTCAGACCCCATCTCCCTACTGACCAACAAAGGTTTCATGCTGGGTCTTGCAAAATTAAGCTATAAGCTTTTCTTCCACCAAAAGTTTGAATCTGAGCACAGATGTCAGAGTTAATCCAGTCACCCCAGGCCTTCTTAAACCCATAGAAAACTAGATTTGTCTTACTGCCTTTTTAATGGTGTGGAATTTTCCTCTGCTCAGCAGCCCTCCTCACTTTGTTGGTTATACCTAATTGGGTTTATCTTTTTCTGAACCAACATCATGGGAAGACCTTTCGGCAAGTGGACTGTATTTCTTTTTAGAGCTTAAAATGTGGGTCATAAACATCTCTAGAGACTAAATATCCACTGGGAATCCTTATCCCACTCTATTTGTTTGTTCTGAAAACAAAACTGTCATCAGTCTCCCTGGAAAACAGAGCCTGGGGTCTTAAGGATGTTGTAGCAGTTACATGATATTACAGCTAAACTGAGTATGCCCAGTGGTGTTAATTGGGGTCAACTTCTGACACGCTTTTGAGGTCTATGATGCTACCACTACAACCCAAGTCTCTTAAAGGGTGCAAAGTTATCAACAGTTCAATTAGATCCATGGTCTTTTAGATAAGTCACTTACTATCATAAGTGAACATCTAATTTGAGGTCAGTTTTACTAACTAAGTTTTTGGCTTTCAGAGCAATCTCTAGTAAATTTCTTCTATCCCTGGTTCTTGGCAGTAGAGTTTAAGTAATATAGAAATACTTATTTCAAATCCTGACTGTAACACTTTTAATTGTGTGACCTTGGGTGAGTTATTCAAACTGCATTAATTTTTTCATATGCAAAACTGAGATACTGTTGCTCACCTCAAGGTTTGTTGTGAGGACTAAGGAAAATGATGTATGTAAAACACCTAGTATATACATGCTCAATAGATAGTAATTCTGATTGCCTTATTGACAAGATCATGTCCTTAGTTCTGCCAAGAATAGGTTGCTGACTTATTGCCAAGAAATATGGGCTACAGAGTTAAGTTCAAAATTGTATGGAGAGCAAGAACCACCAGCCAAGCTGGAGAATTGCAGACTGATTTCCTATACTCATCATGGCCCAGTCTTTGGAAGACATATTGCAATACTGCAGTGAAACCAAGGGGAGGGCTGGCAGAACATGAGACAGGTTGGAGTTATGCAATTGTTTTGCAGCCTTGGTTCTCTCTGTTACCACGGCTCGAGTCCACAGTTCCTCATTGTGTACCAAGTCTCTGCTGCCTACAGCTCCTCTTTCTTCTCACTCTATGACTTATGAAGTCATTTTGTCTTGTGTATCAGAAGATGGGGCCTAAGGCACTGAAAAGAGCTATGTTGAGTGCCATGGTGGTGACAGAGGCATGCTAAAAAATGACCATAAGAGACCAGCTAGATTATGTGCTAGATGCTGCATTAGGAGCCTAAGCAACAATGGCCCATGAGACATGGTCTCTGTCCTCAAGGAGCCCACCACAATCGAATGGATGGGACAGGCAAACGTACAGACAGGGTCCCTGGGTGACTATTCTTGGAGGTCAGAGAAAGGGACATTAGTGCTGAGAAGTAAAGGTGTATATAAGGAGGTAGCCAGAAAGAGCAGACATTTGTGTTCATGCATGTACTGTGTGTTTAGGTAGGAGCAGGAGATTCGGGAAGAGACAAGACAAGATGCATTTGAAAACTGCACCTGCTGTGAGGATATACCTGTTTTGGGCTGGGAGGTGAGAAGGAGCAAGGGATATTTGAGAAGCTGTTTGCTCAACTGTGATTGGTGCCACTGGTGTCATATAAGGGGCTCTGTCATCTACAGAGGATTCCCTAGTGACCTGCACAGGAATGAGGAAGAGTCTTCCACCATGAAGACCCTACTATTAGAGGGAAATCCTTTTTTCACTACTTCTCCATGGTATTCCTTTCTTCTTGTCTCACATCCTCTTCCACCACCTCCCAAATGTTTGTTTGTTTTCGCATCCCCTGTGCTTTGTTGAGAGGTTTTGCTGCGATGTGGGAAGTCCCGGGGAACAAACCCACAGTAGTCAGGTCTAGGGTGAGGTCCTAGACCTTCCTTTCAAGGGGCACCTATTCACCGGGCATAAACACTTACTCAGCTCCATGTGGCATTGAGCCCCTCCCTTCGCAGTCAACCCTGATCCCTGAGGGCCTCTTTACCAGCTTCCCTCTAGGAGAAGGTTGTTCTTTTAGTCCCATAAAGAAAAAGAACCATAGTGCCTCTTCTAGCATCTCAGTTCTCCCTCTCAACTCCTGACTGAAGCTGTTTCACAGTCACCTGATCCAGACTGGGAAAAGCATCTCTGTCTCTGAAACAATAGTTGGTTTCTCTCCCTCCCCACCTGCTTTCTTTCTCTGTCTCCTCTCTCTGTGTCTCCCTTCCATCTTCTCCTACCCTAATCCTACACAAAAAAGTCTCTTGGCTGTCCCTCCCTCCAACTTTTACAACTTTTATCATGACCACTCCCACTCCCAGATTCCCAGTCTCAGTCTTTTTTGTGCAATCCCAAATTCATATGCTTTTCTAAAAGTGTAATTAACTAATATTTATTGAGAACATAATATGTACTAGAGGCTTTATATATATTAACTCATATAATCATTGCAAAAATCATGTGGAGTAGGTGCTATTAGCTGTATCTTTTAAATGAGAAAATGGAAGTACAAAGGTATATGGTAATTTGCCCAAGATCACAAACTAGTGATTTTGGCAGAGCTAAAATTCAAATCATGTCTGACTCAAAAGCTCATGAGTTTCACTTTGCATTTTATACATTTTTTTCTGTTTATGAAATGTTTTCATAGAAAATGTGAATACTCAGAAAAACAAAGATGCACCCTCCTATATTTCTATATCGTGATTATTACTATTTATGATTTCTGTTCTATCCTTATCTTCTGCAGTTTTAAATACATAGTTATGAAATTGGCACATATATATGAGAATATATTAACATATTATGCATATATACACATAATATCCTGTACTATTTTTACCTAGCATTATATCTTATTTTTCATATCACTAGATCTCAAAAATGAAATTTTAAAAGAAAAAACAAAACGAGATTTTCAAAGAAAAAATAAAACAATAACAGAAACATGGTTGAATATAATATGCTGTATTAATGTTTTATTTTTCATTTAAAAAACTTTATAAGTAATGCTGGGATAATAATACTTATAAAAATGTTTTGGAGCTCCTATTTGATTATTTTTTAAATATTGGAAGTAAACATTTTAGGTGTGTAGATTCTTGACCTATGTCCACAAATTAAATTCAAGAAAAACTATACTTATTCACATTGTTATCAGAAATATATAAAGTCATCTCACAGAAACCTTCTAACAATAAATTCTTAAAAAAAATTGTCACTTGTTTGCTGATGACAATTACATCACTGTTTAGATTTGTAAATTCCTGGATTCCTATTAAATAGAGTATTCTTCAAATGTTTACTGATCATTTATATTTCTTCTCAGTTTCCTTCTTTTAGAGCAGGGGTTGGCAAACTACAGCCCATGGGCCAAATCTGTTTTTGTAAATAAAGTTTCATAGGGTCTCAGCCATACCCTTTCATTTATGGAAATGTTCTTTTGCAGTTCTGCAGAGTTGGGTAGTCATGATAGAAACTGTAGGGTTCCATAAATCCTAAAATATTTCCTAAATGGATCTTTATAGGAATGTTTACCCACCTCTGCTCTAGAGAACAGACTCCTGTATTTGTCAGTCTCTTATTCCCTTTATCTCGAGTTTTCAGTACTTTCCCCATATGTCTCAGGCTGATTTTTTTTTTTTTTTAACTCTCTTACTGTCAGTAAGAGAGACATGTCTGGACTAGATGCGTGCCAATAGGCAGGATGCAGGGATTTCCCTCGGTCGCCCTTGTTGACCACCAGCCTGCTTGTTCAATCCCTTCTCAGGTCTACAGAAAAGTGATTGTGTATTTTGTTTTCTAATTACCAGCGTCCAGCTGGTGCTCATATAGCAAGGCTCTGGGTTCCAAGGGAGGATTTTCTGTCTTCATCCATAGATTGTTTCTCTAATATAAATCATTAATGAAGTCATTGGTAATTCTATTGCTTTTGAAAGACAATACAATTTTTAAAAGCATGGATTCTAGAACCAGATTGTTTGGTTGAAAGATCAGGTCTGCCACTTACTAGTACTGTGAATCTGGATACATTATTTTTTCCTTGTGCCACTTTCTCATCATCTGTAAAAATCATGGGGCTTATGCTATTATATTCCTCACAAGGGGCATGGAGGAGACAGTGCTCACTGAAATATTCATGAGCTTCCCAACATTTCCCAGCCTCCCTTGGCGTGACTGGGACCATTTGACTAGTTCTAACTGGTGGACTGGGGGTAGGAGTACCATGTGTCAGTGCAAGGCTGAGGCTGTTAAGAGTTGATTTGCCTTCTACCACACAGACTTGGGTGGTATCACAAGATGGGGAGAGCCTGAATCCTTGAGTTACCAGGTAGAAGAGAGTCTCTGCTTGCCTAAATCAAACTTGGCATGAGCAAGAAATAAACCTGTGTTGTGCTAACTTAATTACTGAGATTTTTGAGTTTTAAATTTCTTTTTCCCACAACATAGTTTATGCTATTCTAATACAGGATTGTCCTCAGAACTAATTAATACATAAAATGCACATTAAGTTCTGTAAAAATGTTTTCTTTCCTTGGTCCTCTTCTTCTTATTAAAAGGACCACAATTCTTAGAATGAACTCTTTTGCTTTCCACTCACATCTTTATTACTTTATTTATTACTTATGAGGAGCCAGCCTTATATAATGCATTTGCTACACACACACACACACACACACACACCCCATGTTGTTTTAGGGAGGTTGTAGTCTCCAAATAAATCTAGAAATTTGGGTTGGGGTGGAGTAAGAAAGAGTTCTATGTCCACCTCAAAAGACAGCACTCACATATTCAATTCTTCTTAGATAGACTCTGTGTCTCTGAGCAAGACAAATTAATGTATGTGTCTTTCTGCCTTCTCTCAGGCTGCTGGAGTTGCTCTGCTTCAAGAGAAAAGCATAGGCCAATCACCATTTTGTTTTCTCAATACACGTCCTTGCAGATGAACACCTCAAACCACATGTTTTACAGTTAGAAATTTCTCCTACATCCTGCAGCAGGTGTTTTATCTTTCAGTGTTAGCATTTTCATCTTTTTTCTTGGTCTTCATTGGTTCTTTATTAAACCATCAGTCTTGTTTCTTAGGGTCACACATCTCAGGCCTTGATGAACGTTCATTTAGCCATGCCTCTTATGTGGACTACATTCAATCCATACATTCTCAATAAAGTTATTTGCCTTCTAAACTTGCTTGTTTTGAATATTCTTTCATTTGTTGGAACACAGAACACAGATACAATTTAGAGAGTTGCTGATGTTCAGTATTCTCTGTCCCTCATATTGTTCATTCCAAATAGTAAACCATCTTATGTTTCTTCTTTAAGATATCCAGGTTATTATCTAACTTTATTATTCTTGGATAACATAACTCGATCATTCACTGTCTACATCTTGAGCCCCAGTGTGCATCATCTCTTCTTGCTGTTTTGGAGTCAGTAAATTTAAGAAAGTATAGTTGTGCCAATGATTCAATTTTGGTAGAAAAATGAGTAGAGGCAAATCATAAAGAGCCTTCAATGCCAAACCAAAGGTCATTAGAACTTTGTACCATAGGGAACCTAGTAATTTGGTGCAATATGCATTATGGAAAGGTGACCCTGGTAAGAAACGTGGAAGTCAGTAAGAGGAGAAAGTTGATGAGACCTTGGACAAAAGGAGTGGGAATGCGGATAGAACCCCAGAGCATTTGGTTTACCCATTCAGCCTTCAGGAAATAGACAGGAAAGAGATCATAGTTGAGAGGAAGGTAGAATTGATAGGACTTGGTGTCTGGTTGAAAAAGCCAGAGTATATGTGGCTCCAGGTTTTTTATTTGAGTCACTGTGAGTACTGGTGTCATTTATTTATCAAAACTCAGCTCATGAAAAGAGAATATTTTTAGAGAAGATAATGTATTTATTTATTAGATGTGTTGTATTTGAGATATCTTTGGGACATTCTATTGAGAAGTGTGAAAGACATTTGTATATATAGGCCCAGAACTCAGAGAAGGGAACCGAAGTAGAGAGGAACAGAGAAGCAGCTCAGGTAATCAATCATCAGCTTTGAACAAATAGCTGGGGGGTGGCAGCGCTGCAGGGAGAGCCCTGAGGGGTGTGAAGGAGGAGCAGCTGGGCCAACCTGCCAGATGGCTGCAGTGTCACCAAAGGATGACATTAGTCTGCTGTGCAGTGTGAAACTTAGGGACTCCCTGAAATTATAAAGGAAAGAAAATATTGAATAGGAGGGAGAAGGTTTCCTGCAGTTTAGTTGCTGAGCTTTGGAGCCAGCAAAAGCTGACATATTAATGTGATCTCATTAGCATCCACATGCAGAAGAGCTTCCGTATTTAACCTTCAGGTATTATCTTACTATTCAGGACAGGAAAGCTTCCTACTTACCTCTTCAGAGCATTCCCTTGGTCCTTCTCTCCTTTCATCCACTCAGAGACCATTGCCTCAAATGGTGGCAGCATATTGTGGAAATAGCTGGGGCTATGGATACTTCTAATTCTGAACTGAAATGCTGGCTAGAAACTTACTAGCTATGGAAAGGTCCTTAAACTACTTTGCTTCTCTGAGCCTCTACTTCCTTTTTTGTAACCTCACATGTTGAGAAGATGAAATGATACAAAAATCTGGTGCAGATAGATTTGTTTCTTTTAATTGATTAGTACTTTTTTGCTTTAATGTTAATATCTCACCCAGAGACATTTGTTTTCTTTTCCACAAAAGAGTACTTTCAGAAATGCAAATCAAAACTATAATGAGATATCATCTTACCTCAGTTAAAATGGTTATTAATATGTACTATTGATATGTACCCACAAAAATTAAAAGTTAATATGTACTCACAAAAATTAAAAATAAATTTTTAAATAAAAGTAATGTGATTTTTTTTAAAAGAGTATTTTCATACACCTTCTGGCAAAGGTTGTAGTACCTTTCATTGAGGTACAAGAACCTCACCCTCATTTTAATGAGTATTAGTTTTAGCTTCCAGTTGATATGTATCTGATAGAGTCTGATTAATTAACTGGATTACCCTTTCAATTTGATGAAGTTTCAGAAAACCATTGTTCAACAGAACACATGGGTCCTCTCCTCCTTTTTATGTAAGCTTGCAAACTGCAGTCAAATCCTCTGGTAACTCAATCTTATCTGACACAACTTTGTTTTTCTGAACACTATGGCTGAAGATCACTGTTGCTTCTGCTGCTTTTTCTGCCCAGGAGGGCCTCATCTACCTCATTCATCTCCTTAAGGTTTGTAATCTCAAATTTCTGTTTTATTTACTCGCTGTGATCATTAACTGAATTTCATATCCTATCAGTAGAACTTGGTCTGGGAAACCATGTGAATTCCTTTATCTTTTGTAAGTGGTATAGTAATTTTATTGGGATGTTCACATGCCTGGAAAGGGTAGGGCTCTGTCCATCAAAACTCTTGTGGTCATAGCATGGTTACAGCTGCGATGGGAAAAGTAGTTTCCAAACTACCCAATATGAATTTTAGTGCTTCCTGTAGTCTTCCATCCAGCTTCTTCAGGTCAGATTCTTAAACAACATTGGGTCTTATCTTCATTGTTGTTAGCCTAGGTCCAAGGACACAGAGTATTTGGGAGAGCTCATTCATAATCCCTGATCTTGCATTCCAAAGATACCTGGAAGGTAAAACTTACGTATTTCCAAAGCGAAAGTGATTCTCTCTTGGCCAGCTTGTGGGCTTGCTAGGAAAATGAATCATTGCCATAACCTTTAGCATCCATGTTATCATCTGACATTTCTTTGTACCTTTTAAGTGTTAAATACTCAGAGCTTTATATTTCAAAGTGGCCTACATCATACTATGAAGAGCACTTTGTTTCATCTTAATCACCTTCAGAAAAATGACCCAAGGTACTACCCTTAGATGTTCATAGGCACTTTCCTCATAAGTCCTGTTATTCTAAATACTTAAAATTATGAACTAGTAAAAGATTATTTTACAACTTCTGTGAATGGCATCTCAGTTTACTGAAAGGCTTTTTTACATAACCATGGATTCTTTTTTTTTTGTCTTTAGAGTTGACCTTCTGTTTTCTGAAGTTACTTTAAGGATCATGTTTCAGAAGGAAAATAAACCTGGCCTAGAAACCACTTCAGCGCCTGTTTATCCAGCATGCAGGGTGAGGACACTATTAGGCGTGAAAAAACAATTTCATGGGTATTAGGCTATAGTTCCAGGACTCACCTTCAAGGACTGAAGGTCTTAGGCTGCTGCTATGAGGATGTCAATGCCAGTGTCCCTGGGGAAGGGGCTAGATTGAATATTGCTGAATTTGTTTTCTGAATAAATATTTAGAAACAGCCACCCTTCACTTTTCATCGTTTTGCCTGCACACCTGATTAAACGTTTGTAAAAATAACTGCAAAGTGAAATTATCACCACAATGAGGACCACATGCAACTGTGCCTCCTGGAGAAGAGAGTGAAGTGGATGTGTAAGAAAAGCATGCAGGGATGATCAGGAAGGGAGGACACGTGGGGGCGATGAGAGATGTGTCTCAGCAGAAGGCTGGGGAGGTCATTCTGGAACCATTCCTGTCTCTTGACCAGGCCTGGCAGGCTCAGGCTGAGCCAAGAACTCATAAATACCTCTAGTAAGTGAGTTCATCATTTAATAAATACGGAAACTATGCATGGGCCTCAAGGTTAAAGGTGAATGGGCAGGGTTTCAAAAACAATTTCATTAAGTAGACAATGATAGACTACAACTAATGGCTTATGTTCCCACATTAAAACAAAAAACTGGTTCAAATGAACTAATGCACCCTGGGTTCAAAATAATAAAAAGATATTGGAAGACTGAGCAAAACTGAAACATTAAGATATAAGTAAAAGAACCATATGATATGCAGCATATAGCAGATATTGGAAAGTTACTTGTGTATATATTAATCTTGCTAAATAGAGATAGTTGTTCTATGAGGTCAGGGCCTTGTCTTCATCTTTCTGTTCCTCACAGCATGTGTGATTAAGTTGAATCCAATATATCAGAATTCAATTCAATTCAATGTAACTCTGGCATTGTGGTTATGCATTGTATATTCAGAAAAAAAATCAATAAAATTGTTTATAGTATCAGTAATTCTTTACATTGGATTTAATTTACCTGCACCTCCAAATTGAGAAAAAGGAAATGATACACTCATTATTTAATAAGGTTAAAGTGTATGTATTAAGCAACTAGAAGAAATCCAGCTGTGATGTTTCACCCAACAAAGTCAAGTGGACTGAAAATAAAGAATTGCTAACAGCAGTAAAAACATCAAAACACTCAGAGGAGAGATTTTGTTCTAAGTGTTTTACGTGTTAATCATCATAAAATCCTATGTGGTAGGAACTATTATTAACCTCATTTTACAGAGAAAGAAATGGAAGCACAGAGAGGCCACATTACTTGTGCAAAGTCATACAACTTAGGCTCCAAATCTCTGCTGTGGACTACTGCATGACTCTACTGTGAAATGGGATGGAATAAAGGTAGAAGCAAAATACCATGAAATTACAAGATAGGGAATGTTTCATCTGACAAATTCAAGGAGGCCTTTATAAAAGAGGTGCCATGGAAGTAATAGGTTAAATTTCAGCAGGTGGTGAAGAAAGCATGTCTTTAAAACAATTGTGGACTTAGAGGAATAGAGGAAGTAAAGGAGGATATTTCAGAAGAAAGGAATGAGAAAGAATATGGAGAAAGGGAAGCTCAAGGCTATTTGGGGAAACTGTGGATAAGGCAGTTTGGCTGAAGAAGTCATATGTATTGCTGATGCAGCACACCACCTAAGAAAGGTATGGACAAGGGAGGTATAAACTTGGCTCCTTAAGGCAGTGGAGGCAACGGGAAGCTATTGAAAACTGTTCAGCTAGGAAGTGACATGAGTAGAAAATTTTCATGGCTGCCTCTCTATCAAAAATTAGCCTCAAAACTTGGAAATCCATCCTGCCTGATCACTGAGTTTAGCTAGAAGTCAAGGCCAAATAGTATGGATTTCAAAAGACTCAGATCTTAGCTGTACAATTAGGCTATATTGTTTGCTTTCTTTTTTATGTGAAAGCACTATTGTAGTTTCTAATACATTGATAATTGTTTTTGATGATCAAAACATATGAAAATATTCCTGTCCTTATGGAGCATAGTTGGAGAAGATGCAATATACAAGATAAAGTAGGTATAGCAAGGCATGGTGGTGTGCACCTACTCCCATCCACTTAGGAGGCTGAGGTGGGAGGATTGCTTGAGTCTGGGAGGTTGAGGCTGCAAGCCGTGATCACACCACTGCACTCCAGATTGAGTGGTAGAGCAAGATCCTGTCTCAAAATGAAAAAAAGATAAAATAGGTAAAAAGAATATAATTAAATATCAATTAAATAAATTACATATTAAATATTAAATAAATATTCCTTAAAGAATATTAATAAATATTCTATAATAATATTATAATCAATAATACTATTAAAAAGAATATATACATTGTAATGATGAAAGAAAAAAATAAGAAGGAAAGAGGGACGAAAAGGGTGGGCATGTTGAAATTTAGATGTGATTTCAGGAAAAGCTTCCCTAAGAAAGTGACCTTCAAGTAAAGACTTGAAGGCATTGAGAAGGAATTGTGTGAATATTTAGGAGAAGAGCATTCCAGGAGAGGAAAGAGGCAAGTGCAAAGGCCCTGGGGTGGAGGCATGCCTGGAATATCTGACAAAGGAGGCCAAGAGGTTGGAGTAGAGAGAATAAGGGTGTTAGTAAGTGGGATACAGTGAGTGACAGGCAGATCACATAGGCCACACAGGGCACAAGGGCACAGCTTTTACAGCTACTGTGGTTATGGAGCAGAGGATTAATATGATCTGACTGATATTTTAATTGGATCAGTTGGCTAATATGTTAAGAAGGGGCTGTGAGGATAAGGGTGGGGTAGGAAGCAAAGTCAGAAAGCAGGGATACTTGTTAAAAGTAGGGTGGTAGCAATGGAGGTGGTATTAAACTCTGAATATTTTTTGAAGATAGAGCCTATAGAATTTTCTGATAGATAAGATGTGGAGTGTAAGAGGAAGAGAGAAGTCAAGAACAGCACTATGGATTTTTGCCTGCTTGCCTGGATTATGGGAGGATTATGGGAGGAGCTGTTTTTTTTTGGTAGTGGTGGAGGGAGAGTTATCAAGGACTCAGTTTTGGATGGGATTAGTTGGAGATGTCTATTGGACATTCCAGTAGATATTTCAGATAGGAAGGCTGATATAAGATCTGGAGTTCAGGAAAGGGATTTAGGCTAGAGACACACATACTGGTGTTGTAGCACAGGGATGGTATTAAAGTCATAACCTGGATGAGATCACCCAGGGAGTGAGTGTCCATAGGAATGAGGAGGCCCAAGTACTGATCCATGTGCACTGAACAATCAGGGGTTGGAAGGATGAGGACAACCAGCAGAAGCAGCTAAGAAGGAATGACCAGGGAGGTAGGGGGAAAACCAAGTGAGTGTGACCTCCTAAAAGTCAAGAGAAGAAAAGGTTTCAAGGAGAAGAAAGTTATCACCTGGGTCAAATGTTGCTGATGGGGTGAGTCAGATGGGACCAAACTTAGCAACACGGAGGCCGTCATGACATGGAAAAGAGTAGCCAAGGTCAAAAGGAGAGAGTGTGGCTGTGTTGAGAGGCTGACCTTTTAGCAATATCATTCTCTTGGCTGAGCATCTTCTTAGGTGAGTGGCTAGTGGAGAAAAAGCTCCTTTTAAAAGAGCACTTCCAGGGAGCTCTGCCCTTGCCTGGCTTTCAAGATGTGTTTGTTTGTGGATTTAAGTGTTTTCTTGCCAGTAAATTCATTGACTGAACTCTCCTTTGGGCCAAGGCATGGTTCTAGATGTTGTGCTGGTGAGGGTAGAGGAAATTCAGAGAAATAGAAGACGTTATGCCAGTGGTCGCTATAGTGCCCATCACACTGCTCCTTCCCTCACTTCTGGAAACATGTGTCTCTGAGGTTAGGATGTGGCTAAGGCTACCTTACCCCCAACCAAGAGCAGGCAGGTGGCCTAGGTCTGGCTAAACAGAATGGCGCCTGCCACAGTGAATGGTTCAAGGACCATGCAGCCACCATCTCACCAAAAAGTTCCACCCTCTTGTCCAATGGTGTGCCTGGCTTGGGGAGTTGTGGGGTGAGTGGGGTGAGTGGGCTGGAATGGGGAGAAGTCTTCAGCTCCCCCTAGAGGCCAAAAACTGTCAATGCACATGAGCCAGGAGGCTGGGTGGATTCCGGAGGCAAATGGCAGGCTCCATTCCATCGAGGAGTGGGCAGTTGTTACCGCGGGGAGGACCCTGGCAGAAGGGCAAGTCACATGGGGAACCTCCCTTTCCGACTGGCTCCCGACAGCTGACTCAGTAAGTACTTCACTGGAGCGACCTCAAGAGCGGCCTGGCTTTTCTGCATTATCAGCATCCACTACAAAGCCACATGATAAATGACGGCCTGTTTCCTCGCTTCTGTTTGTAAGGGCATCACAAAAGGACATCACACTCAACAGATGCGCTGGGCCAGCTCTCCCCCTGCCCGCAGCCTCTACCCCGCCACGAGGCTCTCTCCAGTGTGTGATTGATCACGGGGTTGGCACAACTCCAGCCCTCGCTGCGGGGAGAGGAAGGCTGGGCAGTGGGGATTAAAGGGGATGGAAAAGTTAAAAGTGAGAATTTTTATTTTTGCAATGTGCTCCTCTGCTAACCATTAGTTCGAAGCTTCCTGAATGGAAACAAATCAGGAAATAGCAGTGGGACTAATAAACTCTTACTGGGGAACAGCTGGGGATAGCATTGGGGATCATGAATAATACCACTATTGTGTGGGACCTTGGGCCATACGTGAACTTGGCTAATGTTCATGTTTCTCCCAATATCCGCATAGTAGTCCCACAGTTTATTTTTCTGGACAATGAAAGTGTAATTCCGGCTGCGCACAGTGGTTCATGCCTATAATCCCAGCCTTTGGGAGGCCGAGGTAGGAGGATAGCTTGAGCCCAGGAGTTCAAGACCAGCCTGGGCATCATAAGAAGACCCCCATCTTTATTTTTTTTAAAAGGAAATGCAATTCCAAAGGTTAAGTGACTTGTCCAAAGTCATACACAATGAATCAAGACAGAGCAAACACTTGAAATTGTGTTCTTGCAATATAGTTTCTTCACCTCTCCAAGCAGGGTGTTCACTCTGTGGTTGATTCTCCTGGCTGTGTCCTCCTGTTACCCCTTCTGCCAGAGGAAATCCAGCTCATTGTAGTCTCAGCTCACATGGCTGACAATATTACTTCTTGACGCTAAGCCCTGGAACCCCATTGCTTTCTCAGGTGATTGACCTGATCGACCTGATACTGCCTTAAGCAAAAGCACATCAGACCTTGAAAGATTGTACCGTTGTCTTTTATTCTCTTCTCCTTCTCTTTGTGGTAGGGACTTTTGTTATCTTGATCTTCCAATTAAAAATTTTGTTTTTCACATTGATTTTAGCTTCTTTTTTTGTTCCATCACTCATGCATTTGTTCATCAAATGAATTTATGAAGCATCAATGTTTACTGAGCGCTTACTATGTACCAGGTGCCATGCTAAGTTCTGGAAGTACAGTGGCCCGATTTAGTCTGGGGGATTAGAAAATCTTTCCCTGAGGAGGACTGACTAAGCTGGGACTTGAAGAGTGAGTAGGATTTAGCCAGGTGAAGAGAGGGCCAGAAGAGTATTGCAAGGCAGCAGATGTATACATTTAAGCAGTAAAAGGCAGGGCCCCTTAAAGAAATTTTGATGCCTTCAGTAAGCAAACAGGGGACTCAGAAAGATACAGCTCTAGAGGAAGGAAGGCTGCTGGGGAGTGTTGATTGTCTCCCAAGAACACTGGTGCATTAGTCCATTCTCACACTGCTATAAAGAACTGCCTGAGACTGGGTAATTTGTAAAGGAAAGAGGCTTAATTAATTCACAGTTCAGAATGGCTGGGGAGGCCTCCGGAAACTTACAATCATGGCACAAGGGGAAGGGGAAGAAAGGCACCTTCTTCACAAGGTGGTGGGAAGAAGCAGCGCTGAACTAAGGGGGGAAAACTCCTTATAAAACCATCAGGTCTTGTGAGAACTCACTCAGTGTCACGAGAACAGCTTGGAGGTAACCACTCCCATGATTCAACTACCTCCCGTTGGGTCCCTCCCACGGCAAGTGGGGATTTTGGGAACTACAATTCAAGGTGAGATTTGGCAGGGGACACAGCCAAACTATATCAACTGGGAAGCTATGAGGGTTGTAAATACACAAGCTTCTAGCTCACCCTCTCTTATTCTAGAACCTTAATGGCTATGAGAGAGAAAGTCAAATGTGTTTTAAAAAATCACCTGAATACCAGGTGTGTTTTTTCAAAACACCCCCTTCCCCAAGAGGAAGACGTAGATGTGACTCTGCCTCTTTAACAATGGGGTGTTAATTCACAGATGATTACTGTAAATTCATCAACCCCATGGAGGGAGGGGAGGGTCAGTTCTGTGAGGTGTTGGTCATCATTTAGCTAGATCTAATTTCCAGAGTGGCCCTGAACAGAAAATGATTAAGGGAACTCCAGGGACCAAGGTGATCAAGAGAAGGGCATTAGGCAACAAGCAAAGTCAGAAAGGAGCAATTCAGTCTGAAAGTTCTGTGAGCCAAGGCCAGATTCCAGGAGAGCTTCAGAAGGCACTGAGCCATACCTGTAACTGTAAGGGGATTCAAAACACACGGGGATGGGGCCCCTTGTCTCCAGCTGATTTGTCTTAGGTGTGCCCTTTGGATTCCAGGTCTCATTCTCCACTCAGAGAGTGGAATCTTGGAAAATGTTTCCTTTTGTTGAGCCTTTAACCTTTCCTTTCACTCCGGCTCAACCCAATTCCAAAAGCTGCCTGTTTTTTCATCAAAGAAACCATTTCATCATCGCTCCTTCTGCTTCAAGGTCATTCTCTCTGCTATCCACAGAGAATAATTAACTGCTGCCTTGTCTTAGACCTTCCTGACAGTGAAAGAGAGAGACACCAGATCTTGCTGTCAACAAATTATCATGGTCCTGCCTCAGGGCCTTTGCTCAGGCTGCTGTGCCAGCCTGGAAACTTTATCAACATATCTGCCTAGCTACTACCTTCATAGTAAACCTGTGCTCAAATTTTACCTTCTTCCTAAGGCCTTCTCTATTATATTTGATACCTTACTTGCCCAATCCCCCTACTCCACTTTTTCTTTCTTTATATGCCTATTTTATAGCATATTATCTAACTTATTTACTATGTTTATTGTTTATTTCACCTAACTAGACTATAAAGTCGCTGAGGGCATGGGTGTGACCCCAGAGCATAGAGTAGTGCCTGGCTGCTGATTAAGTATCCATTGAGGGATGAATACTCTTTCAGCCAGATAATGCATTACCTTCCCCATGATTACCTTTACGCTTATTGGCAGTGGATGCTGATATTATCAAGGTACACTGTGTTATGTGAAGGTATCATCTCTGCTCCAGTGTCCTCTGAAGTATTCTTGATATTCAGTACGTTCCTCTTGGACACATAGGAATAAAACAAAGGATAAATAATTAATCTCTGATAAGCATCAAGGATTAAAGAGAAAACGGTTGATGCCAATAGGCAGATTTGTAAACAAATGCTTTTTAAGTGGGGGTAGATTTCTGAGCCCTGAGAACTGTCCCTTGGTATGCACTCTCATGAAGTCAGAAGGTGGCAAGCCAGCAAACATGGACCACACTGCAATCAACAAGGTCAGCAAAGAATTTACATGCAGGAAATAATCTATTTTTAATATTGCAATTGCTTTCCTGTTTTCCTTTATTCCAAATGTTACCACAGGAGCCCAATTCCAAGAGTTTTGTTTGAATGCTTTCCTCTCCTATTTTTCTTTTTTAAATTTGGATGCGACCTTGTATTTCCAGAGAGCAAATGTTCTCTTGTTATTTTAAGAAAACCAGGAGGCTGGGTCATCTGTCAGGCTGAACAATGCTGGACGGATCTAAAGTGTTGGGGTCCCAAGGGTGGTGATTCTAAGTGGGAAGGCTGAGAGTGAGCTCCCTCTGGGGAAATGTAAAGGATATGCAACAAGCAAAGGGTTGAATTTGTGCTGGGAGAGCCAACCCAGAGAAGCAGGAGATGTGTTGCCAAGCTGGCAGAACTTGCAGTGAGTATCCAATAGTCTAGCCCCCACCCCACTCCTACCTCACCACATCCCTGTGGAGTTGAAGAAAGACATTCCTTTCATGCCCAAAGCAGTCCAAGCCCCTCCTAGATTTTTCTGGCTAATTATCTGTTCTTCAAGTGAGGTTTTGTAGACCTTGTATTTTCCGAGCACTAAGATTGCAAAGTTTTGGCAACTGTTTGATGATCACTCAGCAATGAAACCTGTTTGCTTTATCTTTTGATGATTAGCCCTTTGCAGTGCCATGGTTGGCAAAGGCTGGGAGGGAACAGAAGTAAACATGGTCAAGAGATTTCCTGAACATAAATTATTTCTTGTAATGCAATTGACATGGAGCTACTTCTTGGCCTGGCTAATGCAAAGTTCACTGCGTCCCAAAGCCCAAGGCTTGTCCTCACCTCGGTGTGGCTGAAGGAGTAGAGTTGAGTTGATGGATTCTTGATCCTTCTTGGAGTCTAATCCCTCATCTTCAAATGGCCTCCTTGGCCCCAGGTTATGCACCATTTCAGCTCTGTGGCAGCAGTCCCAAGAAAGGCACTTCCCTCTCTGGGAAGCAGTCCCTGGACTTCCTGCCTTAACCTTGCAGATGTTTCCGTAATTTCTCCTGGAAGTCTGGTGCCGCTGCGAGCCCTAGATTCTTGCCTGCAACCTCTTTCTATGTCTCGTGTTTGGTTTCTCTGAGTCATATTCAGATGCCCAGGTTGGGTCCCTCTTTGCCAATGGCTGGCTTTACCTATTTTTCTGGTGATTTTGGGAGACTCCTGAGAGGAAAGGTTTCATAGAACAGAAGGACTTTAAGCACACTCCTCTTTCACAAAGGCAAGGATTAGCATAGTAACTCAGATAGGAGTGACTGCTGGGTACCCGACCCAGAACTTTTCATATTCAAAATTATTTCGCACATTAACTGATTAATCCAAGTGGAGTGGAACAGTAAGCAACACTGCCCTATACTAGAAGAGAGAACCTGCTGAGGTTAAATCATTCATCACTGGTCAGGACAGAAGCCCAGGGAAGTGATCTCACTGCCAGTAGCATCTCCAGAGCAGGAGTTACGTTTTAGGAAAACAAAGTCTCCCACCTTATAAGAACCAAGCATACAACCACTTGTTCTAGTCACTTAGCACTGTTATCTCAGGTACCCATGTACCTTCAAAATGTTATTAGTTGAGCCATAATTGGCCTATTAATATCACATACCTTGTTCTACAAAGAATATATAGAAAATATATATAATAAAATACAAATTTAAAATTAAATAGCAGCACCAGATAAATGAAATTAGAACAAGTGCAGAAGGGAGATGAGAAAACCCAAAAGATCTTACACACTTGCAACGACTGAGCAGTAAATTTGCCTCAGAGCTTCCTCATGGTCAAAGCAGAGAAGGAAACATGGTCATTTATTATGCACAAATGGAAAACTACCTTTTCCTCAGCAAGTGAAGTATTTTGCTTTTAGTTCTGAAGGAGGTGTCTCATGAAGGGTTTTAGCAAATGAAGTAATGATTTTTATAAAGTTATCTACTTCATAATAATTCTATTAAGTGAAACCTTGGGTCGGTTATGGAACCTCTCGGAACAGTGGTTTGCCATTGTGCCCATCCACTTTAGGGAATCCATCACCCATGTCTCAGCAGAGCTGAAGCTGATTCGGTTTGATGTATGTATCCAAAGACTTCATGTGTGAAGCACATATGTGCTAGGTTTTCTGGGAATATAAGATTTAAAACATATATATGGCTTTTGTTCCTTGGGTCCACAGCTCAGCGATGGGGAAAGAAATACACAAATAATTGTGTATACATTATACAAAGTAGCTTATTGTCTTAGTTGGTGAAGGTTGCTATAATAGAATACCATAGATTGAGTGGCTTAAACAACAGAACTTGATTTACCATAGTTGTGGAGGCTGGGAAGTTCAAGATTAAGGTACCAGCTTATTTGGTTCCTGGTGATGGCCTTCTTCCTGATTTGTAGGTGGCTGTCTTCTCATTGTGTCTCACATGGTGGAGAACAGAGAGAGGAAGCAAGTTCTCAGGTCTCTCCTCATAAGGGCAGTAATCCCATTCATAAGGGCTCCTCCTTCATGTGCTAATCACCTTCCATCCAAAGGCCCCACCTCCTACTACCATCAGCTTGGGGGTTAGGATTTCAACATATGAATTTGAGAACACAAAAATTTGTCCCTAACACTTGTGTTTAATTTCACTATGTGTTTAATGATCAAAGGGCTGCAAGGTATCCTTGTGATATAACTGTGTTATGAGGCTGGGCCTACATGTCTCTGAAATTACTCAGGAATGATAACAGCTACAGATCCCAGGATTCTTTCTTACTAACTTGGTGAGATTTATGCCAATCCCTAACCCGACCTCTCTAGCCAGGTGCTCAGAGCTCCCTGTAGGCAGATCTGGGCCACATGCCCACGCTGGGGGTCTGGGTATGCTCCATTAAACCACAGAAACTGTGACAAGGGAGCTGCAATTGTCACAGGGAAGATGTGGTTTCTGTTACCAAAATAAGGGCTTCCGGGAAGCCCAAAGACACAAATGTCTACTACCTGTCTATTTCCTTTCCAAACACAGTTTATATTTGCTAATCTGGATAATTTAGTTTCTTCTGAGATCCGCGTGACCCAGAATCAGTTACTATTTTTAGCTGAATTTGGGGAAGAAACGGAGGATATATATCATTCACTTTTCTTATTATTGGGAGAGAAATAGTTAACTAGAATGAAGCGGCAATTGTACTTCCTTTTCTGGCAAAAGCAGCTTAATTTATAAAATGTTCCTTATCACCTGGCTGCTGTTACCAAGGGAGCTTGGTGGAAACCTTCCAGCACTTGTGTAATTCCTTAAATCCTGCACTATATTAGCCACCAAACCCTTCTTGGGTCACTTGACCCCAAAGAGCAAGACTGAATTAAAAACATATACACTAAAAGGCTTACTGTGAAAAATTCATCAGCTCTTGATATGAGTTATGGCATAGGACCAAGGAACACTTTCACATGTATACAGGGTAGGGGGGAGCCCTCTTATGAATATGCAGTGAACCCAAGGGAACCTGGAGACTGCATCTTTGACATAAATTATTTTCTTCTCCCAACGTGGATTAGGTGTTCACTCTCACTCAGTTTCATACTGCAAATGTGAGAGGATAGGCGGCTTGACGAAACTCCTCAGAGATCTGTCTCTCTATTCAGACCACATGGTAATGTGTTGAATATTTGTACAAGTTAGGGGAATGTATGAGTAGTGGCACAAGCAATGTGAAGTGAAGAACCATCTTCAAATATCATTTTTTTCCAAAGCCAGTTTTCTCCACTGCATATGTAATATGTCATTATTGAAACACATACTTGAGATGTGTTTACATATATTCAGAACAGACTTACCTACCCAGTTTTATAGTAGTCTAGAAATCCCTTTTCCCCCAAAGATCCACTTGAAAAATATTCCCTAAGGTATCCCTTTTGAATCTCAAATTCAACATGTCTAAAAGATCTCAGAATCATCTCTTCTCTCCTCATTCCCTTTTCTCTAACTCTGTATCAATCTTCTTGTTTATCAATCTGTCTTCCCTTCAATAAGTGTCTACTGAGCTCCTTCTGTGCAGCCATTACTAGGCAAGGCAACAGGTATATGATGAGGAGAAATAGCAGGCACTGTCCCTGCTTATGAAGGTTCCTACCTGATAGAGGAGACAGTTGTTACTCAAACAATCATAGACATAAATGAGAAAGTATAAACAAGATCTAAAAGGAGGAGTAAGCCCAGTTGATCTTTCCCTCATAATTACCCCTGAGCCTATTCCTTCTTCCCCTTCACCATGGCCAAAAGCTTTGGGCATTTCACATCTATATCACACCAAAGACCCTCTGCTCTACTCAGCACAATGTAAGTACTCATGATTGCCAATACACCTTGTACCTTTTTGCTTGGGTATCTTGTTCTTTGAATTGTTTTTCCTATTTGACCCACTCAGCATCATTATCTATCCAAATTCTACCAGTCTGTAAGACTCAGTAGAAGTGTGACCCCTTCTTTGAATCTGTCCTGTTATCTCCAGTGAGAATGGATCCTCTACCTCCTGCCAAGAAGGATTATTTTTTTGTCCTCATCTTTGGTGGCATTTCTTACATACTATGGTCATTGGTGCGCATCTTCTGCCCTGTTCGTTTATAAGTGCCTGAAGGGCAAGGACTCAATGTAGCAGTCATCTGTGATTCTTTTGGATGTGTCAGCACCTGAAGTTCCTTCCTACATTTAAAAAAATGTGTCTCTGTCGGAGATCCGAATCACCTCTTTCTTGTGGAAGCTTCCAGACCTTCATATTCCCAGTCTTCCTTGTAGTCAGGGTGTGGATGTGTGACTTATATTTTTCCAAACAGATGGCCCAAGTTAGGTTTTGAATGGAGAGCTAATGTTGCAAAGCAGCAAGGACTCTCTGGTGAGCTACTCAATATCGTTTTATAAATCCCTTTTCTGCTTACCTCAGTTTCTTAGTCTATACATATTGCTGTAATAAAATATGTTATTTTAGACTGGGTAATTTATAAGTAATAGAAATGTATTTCTCACAGTTCTGGAGGCTGGCAAGTCCAAGATCAAGGCACCAGCAGGTTCAGCATCTGGTGAGGTCCCCATCTTTTCTTCCAAGATGGCACCGTGAACACTGCTTCCTCCGCAGGGGAGGAATGCTGTGTCTTTGCCCACTCAAGCCCTTTTATAAGGCACCAATAGGAGGTGAATTTCTCATGACCTAATAACCTTCTAAAGTCCCCATTTCTTAATACTGTTACATTAGGGATTATGTTTCAACATGAATTTTGGAATGACTCGAACAATCAAATCATAGCACTCAGTCAGTCTATTTTAGTTTCCAAAGATACTAGCACAGAAGCTCAATCATTGAAGGAACTTTATAAATATTTGTGGAGTGAATACATAAGTGAATTTATTATTGATAGCTATAAGAGCATCTCTAAGATTGGGTTTCCTCATCCGTAAGTAAGTTAATAATTCCTACTCCAAAAGAATGCTGCAAGGATTGAATGAAACAATATATGCACGGTAACTAGCACACAGTAAATAACCAGTAAAGGGTAGTCATTATTGGTAGAAATAGGGATCTGATGATGGTGATAAGAAAAATCAATGAAAAATCGATGAGTTAATAAATCAATGAATGCCCCATGCTTGCAACAGAAGAAGAGAGTCCTTCCCTGAGTGACAGATAGAAGGGTCTCTCTCTCAGGGACATATCACCTCGTCTTCTAAACTTGCTTCATATAACTGATATTCAAACATTGGTTGCCTTTGCGTTTCCATGAAATCTGGAGGTTGTATGTATGGGCTCGTCACCTAGATGGACCAGTAAATGGAACTCTGTGTGAACAGCTCACTTGAGAGTGCACCATTTTTGCAACATTACTTGAACTTGAGATTCTCAGAAAGAGCCAGCATTTGATGCAGGAGTCCAACATCAGAAAAAACAAGGTTAAAATACTCTTGGCACCAAATCCTGAGCTAAAAAGAGAAGTTTTTCAAAGAACTGGAGCACCTCTTGCAGGACAATAAAGGAACTTGAAGAATAAGAGTCGAAAATTCTCAGAATATGTTTATAATGTGTAGTGATCAAGTCAAGATATTTAGAGTATCTGTCACCCAAGTACAATACATTTTTGTTAACTATAATCACTCTACTCTGCTACCAAACATTGAATTTATTTTTTCTATGTAACTGTGTGTTTATACCTTTTAACTCACTTCTCTTCATTCTCCCCACTACATCGCACTCACCTTTCTCAGTCTCTATCTTCTGTCTTTTTACTCTTTACTTCCATGTGATACAATTTTTTAGTTCCCACATATAAGTGAGAACATGTGATATTTGTTTCTTTGTGCCTGACTTATTTCACTTAATATAATGACCTCTAGTTCCATCCACATTACTTCAAATAACATGATTTCACTTTTTTATGGCTTAATAGTATTCCATTGTATACATATACACCTCATATTTTTAATCCAACCATCTGTTGATGAACACTTAGGCTAATTTCATACCTTTGCTATTTTGAATAGTGTTGTAAACAAATAGGACAGTGCAGTTATCCCTTTCATATACTGATTTATTTTCCTTTGGGTAGATACTCAGTTGTGTGATTGCTGGATAGAATGGTAATTCTATGTTTAGTTTCTTGAGAAATCTCCATATTGTTTTCCAGAGTGGCTGTATTCCCACCAGCAGTGTATGAATGCTCTCTTTTCTCTGCATCCTCACCAATATCTGTTATTTTTTGTCTTTTAAATAAGTCATTCTGATTGGAGTAAGATGAATAGCATATTGTGGTTTTGGTTTGCATGTCTCTGATGATTAGTGATGTTGAGTATTTTTTCAAATGTTGGCCATTTGAAAGTCTTCCTTTGAGAATTGTCAATTCATGTCCTTTTCCCTCTTTTTAATGGAATTTTTTTTCCTGTTGAATTCCTTGTACATTCTGGATATTAGTCCCCTAATATTGGAAAATATTTGAAATGATTTTTTCCCCATTCAACAGGTTGTTTCTTCTATCTGTTGATTATTTCTTTTGCTATGCAGAAGCATTTTAGCTTAATTACATCCCATTTCTCTGTTTTTGTTGCCTGGGCTTTTAAGGTCTTAGTCGTAAATTTTTTGCCTCAACCAATGTTCAGAAGAGTTTTCCCTAGGTTTTCTTTTTGTAGTTTTATAGTTTCAGGCCTGATGTTTAAGTCTTTAATCTATTTGGGGTTGATTTTTGTATATGTCACTAATAGGGATCCAGTCTGATTCTTCTGCATGTGGCTATCCCATTTTCCCAGCACCATTTATTGAAGAGGGTGTCCTTTCCCCAGTATAAGTTCTTGTTGCTTTTGTCCAAGATCAACTGGCTCTAAATATGTAGCTTTATTTCTGGGTTCTATATTCTGTTCCATTGATCTACGTGTCTATTTTATACCAATACCATACTGTTTTGGTTACTATAGCCTTCTAATATATTTTGAAGTCAGATAATGTGATGCCTCAAGCTTTGATCCTTTTTGATTAGTATTGCTATTGATATTAGGGCTATATTTTTGTTTCATATGCATTTTAGAATTGTCTTTTGCTAATTCTGTGAGGGATGATGTTAGTATTTTGGTAGGGATTGCATTGAATCTGTAGATTGCTTTGGGCAATACAGTCATTTTAAGGATATTAATTCCTCTGATCCACAAGCATGAATATTTTTCCATTTGTTTGTGTCATCTTTAATTTCTTTCATCAGTGTTTTTGTAGTTTTTCTTGTAGAGGGCTTTCACCTCCTTGGTTAAATATATTCCTAGGTGTTTTAATTTTCTGTAGCTATTGTAAACAACATTGCCTTCTTGATTTCTTTCTCAGCCTGATCACTATTGATGTGTTGAAACATTACTAATTGTTGTACATTGATTTTGTATTCTGCAACTTTGGTGAACTCATTTATCAAATCTAAGAGTTTTTTTAGTAGAGTCTTTAGGTTTTTCTAGATATAAGAGCACATTATGAGCAAAGAAGCACATAAAGCAAAGTCTTTAGGTTTTTCTAGATATAAGAGCACATTATGAGCAAAGAAGAACAATTAGAGTCTTTAGGTTTTTCTAGATATAAGAGCACATTATGAGCAAAGAAGAACAACTTTGACTTTTTCACTTTGGATGCCTTTTATTTCTTTCTCTTGCCTGATTGCTACAGCTTGAACTTCTAGAACTATGTTGAATAGGAGTGCTGGAAGTGGACATTCTTGTTTTGTTCTTAGAGGAAATGTTTTCAACTTTTCCTCATTCAGTATAATGTTAGCCGTGATTTTATCCTATATGGTCTTTATTATGTTGACAGATGTTCCTTCTATGCCTAGTTTGTTCAGAGTTTTTATCATGAAGTGATGTTGAATTTTATCAAATGCTTTTTCTGTGTCTACTGAAATGATCATATGGTTTTTGTTTTTCATTCTATAGATGGGATGTATCACATTTATTGAGTTGTATATGTTGACCCATTCTTGCATTCCTGGTATTATAAACCCTTCTTGATCATGATATATTATCTTTTTGATGTGCTATTGGATTCAGTTTGCTAGTATTTTGTTCAGAATTTTTGCATCTATGTTCATCAGGAATATTGGCTTGTAGTTTTCTTTTTTTGTTGTGTCCTTGTCTGGTTTCCGTATGAAGGTGATGCTGACTTTGTAGAATTAGTTAGGAAGAATTTCCTTTGGATTTTTTTGGAATAATTTCAGGAGGATTGGGATTAGTTCTTAGTACATTTGGTAGAATTCAGCTGAGAATTCATCCAGTCCTGGGTTTTTCTATATTGGAAGACTTCTTATTACTGATTCAGTCTCACTATTCATTATTGGTTCTTTCAGGTTTTTTATTTCTTCTTGATTCAGTCTTTGTAGATTGTATGTTTCCAGGAATTTGTTCATTTTCTCTAGGTTTTTAGTGTATAGTTGTTCACAATAGTCTCTGATAATCTTTTATATTTCTGTGGTATCAATTTTAATGTCTTCTTTTCATTTCTGATTTTGTTTATTTGGATCTTCTGTCTTCTTGGTTAGTCTAGCTACCAGTTTATTTTGTTTACCTTTTCGAAGAACCAGCTTTTAGTTTTATTGATGCTTTGTATTATTTTTTAGTCTTTATTTCATTTAATTCTGTTCTGAACTTTATTATTTCTTTTATGCTAATTTTGGGTTTGTCTTGTTCTTTTAAGTACTTTGTTAAATTGTTAATTTGTAATCTATCTACTTTCTTGATATAAAAATTTATTGGTATAAATTTCCCTGTTAGCACTGCTTTTACTCTATCCTACAGGTTTTGGTATGTTGTGTTTCCCTTTTCATTTGTTTCAAAAAGTGTTTTGATACTCATCTTAATTTCTTTGTTGACACAATCGTTGTTCATTAGTACATTGTGTAATTTTTAGGTATTTACATAGTTTCTAAAGTTTCTCTTTGTATTGATTTCTAGTTTTATTCCATGTGGTCTGAAAGATATTTGTTATAATTTTGATTTTAAAAGAAATTGTTGAGAATTGTTTTGTGGCCTAACATGTGGTCTATCCTGAAGAGTGTTTTATGTGCTAATTAAAAAAAATGTATATTCTGCAGTTGTTGAACAGGACGTTCTGTAAATGTCTATCACATTCATTTGTTCTAAAGACTAGCTTAGATCCAATATTTGTTTTTTGATTTTCTCTTTAGATGATCTGTCTAATTCTCAGAATGAGGTGTTGAAGTTTCCCACTATTATTGTATTGTAGTCTATCTCTCTCTTTAGATCTAGTAATGTCTGCCTTATGAATCTGGATGCGCCAGTGTCGAATGCATTTTTATATCTACTAGCTGGATTGATCTCTTTATCATTATATAATGACCTCCTTTGTCTTTTTTTAAAACTATTTTTGACTTAAGGTCTGTTTTATCTGATTTATGTTAAGCTACTCCTGCTTGCTTTTGTTTTTTCATTTGCATAGAATATCTTTTTCCATCCCTTTACTTTTGTATATGTGTCTTTACTAGTAAGGTGGATTTCTTGTAAGCAACAAATAAGTGGATCACTTAAAAATATCCATATAGCCATTCTATAATTTTAAGTGGAATATTTAATCCATTTATATTCAAGGTTATTATACATATGTGAGGCTTTGTTCCTATCATATTGTTAATTATTTTCTGGTTGTTTTATATATTTTTTGCTCCTTTATTTTTCCCTTATTTTTTGCTGTTGTGGTTTGGTAGATTTCTGTAGTGGTGGTATTATTTCAGTCTTCTTTCTTCTTATGGTTGCTTTACCAGTGAGTTTTATAGTTTCATGTGATTTCATGATGGTAAAAGTCATATTTTCACTTCCAGGTTTAAGACTCTCATAAACATTTCTCATAGGGCAGGCTTAGTGATTATAAATTTTCTCAGCATTTTCATGTTTGGGAAAGACTTTCTTTCTCCTTCATTTATGAGGAATAATTTTGCTGATATAGTATTCTTGGCTGACAGTATTTGTCTTTCAACACTAAATATATTTTCTTATTGTCTTCTGACTTTTGAGTTTCCACTGAAAAACTTACTGTTACTCTGATGAGGTTTCCTTTATAGTTGACTAGATACCTTTCTCTTGCTGTTTTTATGATTCAGTCTTTATCTATGACTTTAGACATTCTGACTATAATGTACTATGGAGAAGATCTTATTGCATCCTATCTACTTGGGGACTGCCAAGTTTCTGTATCTGGATGTCTAAATATTTTGCGAGACTTGGGCAGTTTTCATCTATTATTTCATGAAACAGTTTTTCTAATCCTTTTGTTCTCTCTTCCCTATTGAGGAATCCAATAATTCTTAAATTTATTTGCTTTATGCTGCCTCAAATGTTGTGAAAACTTTGTTCATTTTTTAAAAATGGTTTTTAAAAAATTTTTATCTGGATTATTTAGAAAGACCTGTCTTCAAGTTCTGAGATTCTTTCTTCTTACCTATTTTGTTATTGCAGTTTTCAAATATATTTTTTATTTCCTTTAATGAATTATTTGGTTCCAGAATTTTTTTTCTAATATCCTTCTCTTTGGTAAATTTCTCATCTATATCCTGAATTGTTTTTCTAATTTTCCTGCATTATCTTTTCAGACCTATCTTGTATCTATCTCATCCAGCTTCTTTAAAATCAGTAGTTTGAATTTTTAATCTTGGTTTTCAAGAATTTCTTTTCCTTTCGTTCCTTCCTTTTCTTTCTTTCTTTCCTTTTTCCTTCCTTCCTTCCTTCCTTCCTTCCTTCCTTCCTTCCTTCCTTCCTTCCTTCCTTCTTTCTTCTTTCTTTTCTTTCTTTCTTTTGACACAGTTTCACTCTGCCACCAAGGCTGGAGCACAGTGGTGTTATCTCAGCTCACTGCAGCCTATGCTTCCCGAGTTCAAGCGATTCCTGTGCCTCAGCATCCCAAGTAGCTGGAATTACAGGTGTGTGCCACCATGTCTCGTTAATTTTTGTACTTTTAGTAGGGATGCTGTTTTACCATGTTGGCCAGGCTGGTCTCAAACTCCTGACCTCAAGTGATCCATCTGCCTTGGCCTCCCAAAGTGCCAGGATTACAGGCATGAGCCACCATGCCCAGCCAAGAATATTTTTTTTTGATTAATAACTACTGCTGCAAAATTATCGTGTTCTTTTAGAGGTGTAATATTTCCCTGGTTTTCAATGTTTCCTGTGTCCTTATCTTGTTATCTGTGCATCTGGTGACTGTAACAGTTACTTCTATTTTTAAGTTTACTTTCATAGGGAAAAATCTTTTTCTAGAAGATGTTGTTGGTTGAGCACTTCGGCTTTGCTTCTGTGATGTGTAGTAGTGTAGTCTCCATATGATTTCTTTGGTTGTAAACAACATTAGTGGTATCTGTGATTTCCTTACTACGTCAGGGTGCAGTTATTAGTGGAGGCTGTGGCATAGTTGTGTTCGGGACTGCAATGTCAAGTGGGCCAGTCTTCAGGCCCTAGTCATAGCAGTGGTGGGGTGAGCATGTGTATCCTTGTACCCTAGGGTGGTGCATGCTGACATCTGTGTTGGTTTGTTTGCTATCTACAGGCCAATTCTTGAGCCTAAAGGTGGCTTTCTGGGAAGCCAGTAGTAGCAGCAGTGGAGTGGGTAGATGAGTTGGTTCTTAGGCCTTGAGGTAGCCAGTGTGGCATAGGCAATGGCAATAACTGTGGTAGGATGGTTCTCTGGGTCCCAAGCAGTGTGTATTGGTTTTGGCGGTGGCTGCAGTGTGCTGGAATGACCAGTTCGCTAGACCTGCATGTGGTGCTGACAGGTAGGTGTCAGCTGAGGTTGTAGTGATTGGGTATTTAGGCCAAACTTCAGGCCCTTGGGAGGAGTGTTAAGGTACTCAATATGGTGGACTGGGTTGTAAAATCCCCAGGACCCCAAGCTTTGAGCTTTAGAGTTGGGGATAAAGCTGGATTGGGCAGACTTATGCTCAGGCCTCTAAATGAGGAGAGCGGGTGCCAGCCATGGTGAGCAGACGCATCCTCAGATCCCAGGTGGACCACTTGGGTGCGGGATGGTAGCAGCTGCGTTGAGTCCCTGACATTGTGAAGCCAGCCTCAGTGGACACAGCCTAAAGCAGTGGGTAATATGCATCCCTCTCATGCCAAATTCTGATGAGGCATGGCCCCCAGTCTTGGTGGTAGCCTGCACTTAGCTCACATCTCAGTCTGGCTGCAGGAGTTCCCACTGAACTTGCAATGAATCCCAGAAGCAACGTGGGCCCAGCTCACATCCCAGTCTCAGTCCTGATGGCACTTACTTCCCAGCACTGTCAGCTACAGCCCATATATTGCTTCCTTGTCAACCCCAGGTGTGGGAGCCCATTCCCAGCTCATGTTGCAGTCCCAACAGCAACAGCCCAAGTTTCCTTAACACCTCAGTCCCAGTGCTGCTGGGCCCCAGGAAAGCAAGCAGTTTGTTAAAGGCTATGCTTAAAAATGATACCTTGCAATACCTGCATAGGTCTCAGAAAGTGTATGGGACACAGCATGAGCTCCCTCCCTGGAGCAGTTCTGTGTCACAGTCTCCCAGCAGCTCCCTTTGTTATTCTCAGGGGTTGGGAGGATCCAGGGTGGCCAGATTTGCATAATTCCATGGTGGGGATGTGAGCTGCTGAAAGTCTCTCACTTAACCCTTTCCCCATGTAGGGAAGTCACTCCTGGCTCCCAGCTGATGCCAGTCAAACAGGCTGCTTCTCTTTCTTCTACTTACTTCTTCAGTGTTTCCTGTCACTTTTCTGTTGAATTCCGGTGTTCTTTCTTGGATGATGTATTTGAAGTGTGATTGTCTACACACTGTATTGGTTCTTTTAAGGGGAGGGGGAGCACCTGAAATGCTTCTAGTTAGCCATCTTGAAGCCCCTCCGCACTACAAACATTAATCATGCAAAGAAAACCTCAATAAATTCCAAATGATCAATATCATACACATTATCTGACTCTCTTCAATCAAATTAGAAACCAATAACTAAAGAAACACTGCAGATATCTCACATGTCTATAAACTAGTAATCTCATATGTTAAAAATTCCATATGCCTAGACATTTGGGCTAAAATTAGCTCAACTTTCAAAAATCTTAAGGTAAACATGAAATACTTAGAAATGAATGAGCCATGAAAATAGTAGATGCCAAAATTTGTGAAAACAACTGAAGTAATACTTAGAAAAAGTGTTAGAGCTTTAAATACATTTAACAGGAAACAAGAGAAATCGAAAGCAAATAAATTAAGCATAAACTTAAGATATTAGAAAGTTAAGAGGCTGAAAGCAAATAAATTATTAAACTTAAGAAGTTTGAAAATACAAAGAACAAAGGATACATATAATAAGGCTCAAGGCAGAAATCAATATAATAAAGAACAATAAAACATTGAAATGAATCAAATGATGTCAGTTCTTTGAAAATATCAATGACAGATATCTGCAAAAGATTAATCACAAAGAAGAGAAAAAATACAAATAACCAGTTACAGAAAAGAAAAAGGGAAATTACTTTCAACACAAGAAATATTTACAGAATTAATGTTTTGAAAAACTATGTATTAATTTGACATTTTCAAAATAAGCATTGTGATTTGAAAACAGATGAAATGCACAATTTTTAGAATAATATAAAATGTTAAAATTAGCACAAAAGGAAATGTAAACTTGAATTAACCGATAAGAACTAAAGAAATTGTAGGCTGGGCATGGTGGCTCACGCTTATAATCCTAGCACTTTGAGAAGCCTAGGCGGGCAGATTGCCTGAGCTCAAGAGTTCGAGGCCAGCCTGGGCAATATGGTGAAACCCGGTCTCTACTAAAATACAAAAAAAAAAAATGATAATAATAAAATTAGCTGGGCATGGCAGCATGCGCTGCCCAGGAGGCAGAGCTTGCAGTGAGCAGAGATCAGAGATCATGCCACTGCACTCCAGCCTGGGTGACAGAACGAGGCTCCATCTCAAAAAAAAAAAAAAAAAAAAAAAAAAAAAAAGGAAAAAAAAAAGAAAAAGTAAAAAAGAAATTGTAATGAAAAATCAAAGTTCTCCTTTTTTCTAAAGCCTCAGGCCAAGATGGTGTTATGGATGAATTCTACAAAATTTCAAATGCAAAAAAAAAGCTCTTAACATTTTTTGAGGGTTGTATAGTCTTGGTTCCAAAACCAATAGAAAGTGTACAAGAAAAGAAAATTATAGGCACAGTACACTTCACTTTTAAACACAGAAATGAAAATAAAACATTAGCAAGGCCAATTAGTATGTCATAATAATGCATTTTCTTCATTTTTAATTTTCATGAATATATAGTAGGTGTATATATGTATAGGGTACATGACATGCTTTGATACATGCATGCAATGCATAATAATCACATCATGTAAAATTAGATATCCTTCCCCTCAAGCATTTATCCTTTGTGTTACAAACAACCCTATTATATTCTTTTGGTTATTAAAAATACATAATTACATTATTATTGAGTACAGTCATCCTGTTGTGCTCTCAAATACTAGGTTTTATTCATTCATTATATATTTTTTGTACCCATTAACCTTTCCCAACTTCTTCCCACACCCCCACTGCCCTTCTCAGCCTCTGGTAACCATCCTTCTATGTCTCCATGAGTTCAATTGTTTTGATTTTTAGATCTCACAAATAAGTGAGAACATGTGATGTTTGTCTTTTTGTGCCTGGCTTATTTCATTTGACCTAACCACCTCCAGTTCCATCCATGTTGTTGCAAATGATAGAATCTCATTCTTTTTTATGACCGAGTAGTACTCTGTTATGTATAAGTTCCACATTTTTTAAAAATTCATTCATCTGTTGATGGACACTTAGGTTGATTGCTATTGTGAAGTGCTGCAACAAACATGGGAGTGCAGATATCTCTTCGATATGCTGATTTTATTTCTTTTGATTATACGCCTAGCAGTAGGATTGCTGGATCACATGGTAGCTATATTTTTAGTTTTTTGAGGAACTTTCAAATTGTTCATCATAGTGGTTGTACTAATTTACATTTCCACCAACACTGTATAAGGGTTCTCTTTTCTCCACATCTTCACCAGCATTTGTTACTAACTGAATAGGTAGTTTTGACTTGTATTTCTCTGACAATCAGTGATTGTCAGAGAAATACAGATTTTGTGTGTGTTCTTCAATTTTTTTCATTAGTATTTTACAGTTTTCATTGCAGAGATCTTTCACCTCTTTGTTAATTTTCATATACTTGTTTGCCATTTGTATATCTTCTTTTGAGAAATGTCTATTTAGGTCTTTGTTCCATTTTTAATGGGGTAATTTGAGCTCCTTATATATTCTGCTTATTAATCCCTTGTCAGACAGGTAATTTGGAAATATTTTCTCCCATTCTGTGGGTTGTCTCTTCATTTTGTGATTGTTTCCTTTGTGCAGAAGCTGTTAAACTTAATGTGATACCATTTATCCTTTTTTGCTTTGGTTGCCTGTGCTTGTGGGATATTGCTTAAGAAATGTTTGCTCAGACCAGTGTCCTGTACAGTTTATTTTCTTCAATGTTTTTGTGGAGTTGTTTCATAGTTTGAGGTCTTACATGTAAGTCTTTAATCCATTTTGATTTGATTTTTTGTATAAGGAGAGAGATAGAGAGATAGGTTTCATTCATCTGCATGTGGATATACAGTTTTTCCAGTACCATTTATTGAAGAGATTGTCTTTTTCCCTAGTGTGTGTTCTTGGCAACTTTGTTGAAAATGAGTTTTACTGTAGGTGTGTAAATTTGTTTCTGGGTTCTCTCTTCTGTTCCAGTGGTCTATGTGTCTGTTTTTATGCCAGTACCATACTGTTTTGGTTACTATAGCTCTGTGGTGTAATTTGAAGTCAGGTAATGCGATTCTTCAGTTTTGTTCTTTTTGCTCAGGATAGCTTTGGCTATTCTGGGTATTTTATGATTCCATATAAATTTCAGGATTGTTTTTTCTACTGCTGTGAAGAATGTCTTTGGTATTTTGATAGGAATTGCATTAAATCTGCAGATTGCTTTGGGTAGTATGGGCATTTTAACATTATTGATTCTTCCAATCCATAAACATGGAAAGCTTTCCATTTTTTGTGTGTCTTCTTCTGTTTCTTTCATTAACGTTTTAGAGTTTTCTTTTCTTTTCTTTTCTTTTCTTTTCTTTTCTTTTCTTTTCTTTCTGAGATAGGGTCACACTCTGTCACCCAGGCTGGAGGGCAGTGGCACAATCTTGGCTCACTGCAACCTCTGTCTCCCAGACTCAAGTAATCCTCCCACCTCAGCCTCCTGAGTAGCTGAGATTAAATTACAGGCATGCACCACCATGCCTGGCTAATGATTTTTTTCTTATATTTTTTGTAGAGACAGGGTTTTGCCATGCTGGCCAGGCTGGTCTCGAATTCCTGGCCTCAAGTGATCCACCCACCTTGGCCTCCCAAAGAGCTGAGATTATAAGCATGAGCCACCACACCCCACTTAGAGTTTTCACTGTAGACATCTTTTACTGTTTTGGTTAATTCCTAGGTATTTAATTTTGTTCGTGGTTATTATAAATGGGATTTTTTAAATATATTTTTTCACGTTGTTCACTATTGGCATATAGAAATGCTACTGATTTTGTATGTTTATTCTGTATCCTGCAACTTTACTGAATTTGTTTATCAGTTTTAATAGTTTTTTGGTGGAGTCTTTAGTTTTTTCTAAATATAAGATCATATCATCTAGAAAGAAGGATAATTTGACTTCTTCCTTTCAACTTGGATGCTCTATTTCTCTCTCTTGTCTGATTGCTCTAATTAAGACTTCCAGTATTATGTTGAATAACAGTGATAACAGTGGGCATCCTTCTCATGTTCCAGATCTAAGAGGAAAAGCTTTCAGTTATTCCCTATTTAATATGATACCAACTGTTGGTCTATCATATGTGGCTTTTATTACATTAAGGTATGTTTCTTATATACTCAGGTCTTTGAGGTTTTTTTTTTTTTTAATCATGAAGGGGTGTGGAACTTTATCAAATGTTTCTGCAGTGTCAAGGAAAATGATTATATGAGTTTTGTCCTTCAGTGTGATATGATGTATCACAGTGATTGATTTGCATATGTTGAACCATCATTTTATCCCTGGGATAAATCTCACTTGGTTATGATGAATGATCTTTTTAATATATTGTTGAATGTCGTTTGCTGGATATTTCATTGAGGATTTTTGCATCAATATTCATCAGAGATATTGGCCTATAGTTTTCTTTCTTTGATGTGTCCTTGTCTGGTTTTGGTATCAGGGTAATACTAGCCTTGTAGAAATAGTTTGTAGAATGAGTTTGGAAGTATTCCCTCTTACTCTATTTTTTGGAACAGTTTGAGTAGGCTTGGTATTACTTCTTCTTTAAATGTTTAATAGAGTTCAACAGTGAAGCCATTGGGTCCTGGGGTTTTCTTTACTGGGAGATTTTTATTGTGGCTTTGAACTCATTACTTTATTGGTGTACTCAGGTTTCGAATTTCTTCATGGTTCAATCTTTGTAGGTTGTTGTGTCCAGGAATTTGTACATTTCTTCTAGATTTTCCAATTTATTGGCATATAGTTGCTCATAGTAGCCACCAATGATCCTTTGACTTTTGCAGTATCAGTTGTAATGTCTCCTTTTTCATCTCTGCTTTTATTTATTTGAGTCATCTCTCTTTTTTTCTTAGTCTAAGCTAAAGACTTGTCAATTTTGTTTATCTTTTCAAAAAACCAGCTTTTTGTTTCATTGATCCTTTTTATTTTGAGACACAGTCTCACTATGTTGTCCAAGCTGGAGTGCAGTAGCATGATCACAGCTCACTGAAGCCTTGACCTCCTGGGCTCAGGTGATCCTCCCACCTCATCCTCCTGAGTAGGTGGTCAGAGGTGTGTGTGTGCCACCACACCTGACTAATTTTTTGTACTCTTTGTAGAGATGAGTTTTTACCATGTTTCCTAGGCTGGTCTTAAACTTCTGAGCTCAAGCCATTCCCCTGCCTTGTCCTCCCAAAGTGCTATAATAAAATTACAGGCATGAGCCACTATGCCTTGCTGACATTTTGTATTATTTTCTTCTTTTCAATTTCATTTATTTCTGCTCTGATCTTTATTTTCTCATTTCTTCTACTAACTTTTGGGTTTCGTTTGCTCTCACTTTTCTAGTTCTTTAAGATGTATCATTAGGTAATTTATTTAAAGTTTTTCTTCTTTTTTGACATAGGCACTTAAAGTTATAAATTTCCCTGTTAGTACTGCTTTTGAGGTATCCTATAGGTTGTGTTTCTATTATCATCTGTTTCAAAAAAAAATTTCAATTTCCTTCTTAATTTCTTCATTGACACACTGGTCATTCAGGGGCATATTGTTTAATTTCTATGTGGTTGTACAGTTTCCAAAATTCCTCTTGTTATTAATTTGTGGTTTTATTCCATGCGGTCAGAGAAAATGCTTGATATTATTGCAAATTTTTTGAATATTTTAAGACTTATTTTGTGACCTAGCATATGGTCTATCCTTAAGAATGATCCACATGCTGAGAAGAAAAATGTATATCCTGCTGCCATTGGATGAAACATTCTGTAAATATCTATTGGGTACATTTGTTCTATAGTGCACACGAAGTCTAAATTTTTGTTGTTGATTTTCTCTCTGGGAGATCTGTCCAATGTGGAAAGTGAGGTGTTGAAGTTTTCAGCTACTATTTTGTTGGGGGTCAATCTCTTTTTTTATCTCTAACAATTTTTGCTTTATAAATGTGGCTGCTGCAGTGTTGGATGTGTATGTATTTACATTTATTAGATTCTCTTGCTGAATGGATCCTTTATCATTATATAATTACTTTCTTAGCTCTTCTTACAGTTTTTGTCTTGAAATTTGTTTTTTATAATATAAGTATAGCTAATCCTGCTCTTTCTTGGGCTCAATTTTCATGGAATATCTTTTTCCTTCCCTTTATTTTTCAGTCTATGTGTATCTTTGTAGGTAGTGTGTGTTTCTAGTAGGCAACAGATTACTGCCTCCTGTTCTTTCATCTATTTAGCCACTTTGTTTCTTTTGATTGAAGAGTTTTGTCCATTTACATTCAATATTACTGTTGATAACATTGGACTTACTCCTGCCAGTTTGTTGTCTATTTTCTCGTTGTTTTGGAGTCTTACTTTCCTTTTTTCCTTCCTATCATTCTTAAAGTGAAGGTGATTTTCTCTGGTGATATGATTTAATTTCTCGCTTTTTTATTTTTTGTTTATCACTGTATGTTTTGCAATTTGAAGTTACCATGAGGGTTGAAAATACTATTTTACAGCCCATTATTTTAAGCTGGTAATAACTTAAAACTGATTGCATAAATAATCAAACACACACACAAAAAGAAAACTAAAGAAGGGCTACACTTTAATTTTGTCCCCCCACTTTTTAACTTTTTTTTTGTTTCTCTTTATGTCTTACTGTTCTGTCCATGCCTTGACAAATTGTTGTAGTTATTATTTTTAATTGGTTCATCATTTAATCTTTCTACTTAAGTTGATAGAAGTTTATACAGCACAACTACAGTGTTATACTATTCTGTGTTTTTCTGTGTCTTTAATATTACCATTGAGTTTTGTACCTTCAGATGATTTCTTCTTGCTCATTAATATCCTTTCATTTCAGATTGAAGAACTCCCTTTAGCATTTATTGTAGGACAGGTCTGATGTTGATGAAATTCCTCAGTTTTTGTTGGTCTGGTAAGATCTTTATTTCTCCTTTGTGCTTAAAGGATATTTTTGCCAAATATACTATTCTAGGATGAAATATTTTTCTTTCAGCACTTTAAATATGTCATACCAGTTTCTCCTGGCCTGTAAGATTTCCACTGCAGTCTGCTGTTAGATGTATTGGAGTTCTATTGTATGTTATTTGTTTATTTTCTCTTGTCATTTTTAGAATTCATTCTTTATCTCCTGCGGAGTTTAATCATTAAATGCCTTGAGGTAGTCTTTTTTGGGTTAAATACACTTGATGTTTTATAACCTTCTTGTACTTGAATGTTGATATCTTTCTCTAGGCTTGGGGAGTTCTCTGATATTATCCCTTTGGATAAACCTTCTACTCCTGTTTCTTTCCCTACCTCCCCTTTAAGGCCAATAACTCTTAGATTTGCTTTTTTGAGACTATTTTCTGGATCTTATAGGTCTGCTCATTGTTTTTTATTCTTTTTATTCTTTTTTCTTTCTGCACATTTTTAAATAGCCTGTCTTTAAGCTCACTAATTCTTTTTTCTGCTTGATCCATTCTACTATCAAGACATTCTGATGCATTCTTCAATATGTCAATTGCATTTTTCAACTCTAGAATTTCTGCTTGATTCTTTTTAATTATTTCAATCTCTTTCTTAAATTTATCTAACAGAATTCTGAATTCCTTCTCTGTGTTTTCTTAAATTTTAGTTTCCTCAGAAAAGTTATTTTGAATTCTCTGTCTGAAAGATCATATATCTGTTTCTCCAGGCTTGGTCCCTGGTGACTTACCTAGTTCATTTGGTGGTGTCATGTTTTCCTGTATATTACTGATGCTTGTAGATGTTTGTTGGTGTCTGGGCATTGAAGAGTTAGGTATTTATTATACTCTTCACAGTCTAGGTTTGTGTCTTTCCTTCTTGGAAAGGCTTTCCTGATATTCAAAGGGACTTGTGCCCAATCCCAATAATGCTGTAGTTTTTGTAGACTCACTGAGGTACCATCTTGGTCATCTTGAATATAATCTGGAAGAATTCTCTGGATTACCATACTTGTTCATTTTCTCTTGTTCATTTTGAGAAAATGAACATTTCTCTTGTTCATTTTCCTTACTTTCTCCCAAACACACAGAGTCTTTCTCTCTGTTCTGAGTCACCTGGAACTGGGAGTGTGGTGATGCAAGCACTCCTGTGGCCACCACTACTGATACTGAACTGGAGCAGACTTGAAGCCAGCACAGCATTGAGTCTTGTTCAAGGCCCTTCCCTTCAGAGTGGTGAGTTCCCCAAGGCCCTAGGCATGTCCAGAGATGCTGTCTGGGAGTCAGGGATTGAAGTAAAAACCTTAGCAAATTACCCGATGCTCTAGTTTATGGCAGCTAAGCTGGCACTCAAATCACAATACAGAGTCCCTCCTGCTCTTCTTTTCCCTTTTCACAGGCAGAGGGACCTCTTTCTGTGGCCACCACCACCACCAACCCATGGGGGATTCTGCCAGGCCACTGCTGATGTCGCTTAAAGCCCAAGTGCTCTTCAGTCAGCTTGTGATGGATGCTGCCAGGCCTGGGACTCACCCTGCAGGGAAGTGGGCTCCCCTTTTGCCCAGGGCATGTCCAGAAATGTCATCCAAGAGCCTAGGCCTGGACTCAGGGACTCCAAGAACCTGCTCTACCCCATCGTGGCAGAGCTGGTACCTAGGGTGCAAGACAAAGTCCCAAACAGAAGGAGTCTCCCACCATTGTTGCCATAGCTGGAAATGTGTGTCGTTTCCCCTGAAGACAGCATGTCTCAGAGCCCAAGGCCCATTGTGTACTCCCTGGGTATCACTGCTGGTTATTCAGGGCCCAAGGGCTCTTTAGTTAGCAAATGATAAATCCTGCTCAGACTGATCTTTCCCTTTAAGAAAGAGGGTCTCTTTTGGCCCAGGGTATGTCTTGAAATGTGGTTTGGGAGCTAGTGTCTGGAATAGGGGTTTCGTGACTCTATCTGGTACACTATCCTACTGTGACTGAGCTGGTTTCCAAAAGGCAAGACAAAGTCCTCTTTATTCTTCACTCTGCCCTCCTCAAGCAGAAGGAAGGAGTCACTTTCATTGCTTCAATTTGCATTGCCTGGACCTCTCCCACAGTGAGTCAAGTAGTTCTCACTGTGTACCACCCTAGTTCGCTGGCTCTCAGCCCAGCCTTGCACTAGGATTTGCCTAGAAATTGCAGTCCTTGTGTCCTAGACTGCCTTTCAAGTTTACCTAGGCCCTCAGAGCACTTCAGCCTGTAGTAGCGAGGCTTGCTGAAAAACTCAAGTTCTTACCACTGGGATGAGCAATTCCCTCTGACTAGGGCTATTCCAAATGCTCCCTCTGTGTGCAGGTGCTGGTTGAGGCCAGCAAGGCTTTATTCCCCACTGTGATGGGGCAGCACCCAGTTCAATGTAAAATCCCCAAGTTGCTGCATTTTCCTTCCCCAAAGTGCACAGATTCTCTCTCTCTCTGCACCTCTCTCTGCTGCCAGCAGATGGGGAAAGTGTGGTGTCCATGATTCAAGACTCTCTCCTGCACTCCTCAATGACTCTTTCAGTGATACAAAGTTAAAAGCAGGTAGTATGATTCCTCACCTAAGTTTTGGTTCTTGTGATGGTGCTTTTCCATGGGCAGGTAATTATTAAAATTTGGTGTTCCAGTGAAACGAATGAAAGGTGTAGGCTTCTATTCCACCATCTTGCTCTGCCCCTAACAATAATTTTTTTTTATTAAGTAAGATATTATTATCTTAGATATAACACAAAATTAGGAAAGTTTTGTCTCCATAAAAGCAAGGATGAGTCTGCACTGGGTGTGCCTTATCACCATGCCTCAGAAAATTGAATAAATCAAGGATTTTCTGCTTACAGCCTGGTGAAAGGATGCCAAATCTGTCAAGATCAAGAAAAATAAGGACAATGTGAAGTTTAAAGTTCCAAGTAGCAGATTCCTTTATACCCTGATCATCACTGACAAAGAGAAGGCAGAGAAACTGAACTAGTGCCTGCCCCTGGTTTTGCAGTGAAGGAGCTGAAACGAACCAAATACTCATCTGAACTGTATTAAAATATTAAAAATCCTTTAAAACAAGAAAGCAAGGATGATTCAACATCAGAAAATGAGCCAATGTAACTCACCACATGAATACACTAAAGGAGAAAAACTATAGGATGGTCGTAATAGAGCCAGAAAAAGCATTGGATACAATTCAATAACTTCATGATTAAAAATAAAAACTCTCAGAAAATCAGGTTTAAAAGAGAATGTCCCAATTTATAAAGGTCATGTGACAAATACCTATAATAAACATTATATTTGCTGGAAAGATTGTAGAATTCCATCTAAGATAGAAAACCCCCAAAGCACTAACCGCAGGCTAAAATTGATATATTTAATTACATCAAAATCAGCTTTTCTGTTCCGTGAAAATAGCCGTGTAACAGAGAACTGATGAAGAGTTTGGGGATTCCAGTAGAAAATTAGTAAAAGGAAAAAAACATGTGATTCATGAGAAAAAGGAACTAAAAGGATAAGTTTTAAATGATATCTAATTTATGACAAGATGCTCAAACTCATTTGGGATTTGTAAGAGATGCAAATTTAAACAACAATAGTAACTTCAAATCTATCAGAGCACAGTTTAGAAAACTGGAACTCATGCCAAGTGTTGCAGGGAGATGGGGATGGGGGATGTAAAGATCCTCAGCAGTGCTGTTGGGGATGTAGACTGTTGTAGTCACACTGGAGAGCCTCTGGTCCTATTTGGTCAAATTAAGAATATGCATATCCTCTGACCCAGCAATGCAGACGATGAATCCAGAAGATTGTTATGGGTGGGATGTCTGGGTTCTCATCCCAGAGAAAGTCTCAACACAGGTCTATAATGGGGCATATATGAAGATGTTCATTGTTTTTCAGGGAGATGTCAGCAATCTGTGGTTTCTTACTGGGTGCCTGGAGAAGTGCTTGTACTGGATGTGCATTAGGGAGTATTATAAAACAATTAAGCAACAGTCTTGATATATGTGCAGCAACATGAAGACACTTGAAACCAGAATGCTGAGTGAAAAAATCAGGAACAGAATGAAGTGTATGATGCCACACAATTTGTGTACATTGAAAGTACTTTCATACAAGACAGCAATATTTATTATGTAAGAAATCTATAATGGATCCTGAGCAAGATGGCTGAATTGGAACATCTCCAGCCTCCAGCTCCCAGCATGAGCGACACAGAAGATGGGTGATTTCTGCATTTTCAACTGAGGTACTGGTTTCATCTCACTGGGGAGTGCTGGACAATCGGTGCTGGTCAGCTGGTGCAGCCCGACCAGCGAGAGCTGAAGGAGGGCGAGGCATCACCTCACTTGGGAAGCACAAGGGGGAAGGGAATCCCTAGCCAAGGGAAACTGAGACACACAACACCTGGAAAATCGATCGGGTAACTCCCACTCTAATACTGTGCTTTACCAAGGGTCTTAGCAAATGGCACACCAGGAGATTATATCCCACCCCTGGCCCAGAGGGTCCCACGCCCACAGAACCTTCCTCATTGCTAACACAGCAGTCTGAGATCTAACTGCAAGGCAGCAGCAAGGCTGGGGGAGGGGCATCTGCCATTGCTGAGGCTTAAGTAGGTAAACAAAGCTGCCAGAAAGCTCGAACTGGGTGGAGCCCACCACAGCTCAAGGAGGCCTGCCTGCCTCTGTAGACTCCACCTCTGGCGGCAAGGCATAGCTAAACAAAAAAAAAGCAGAAACCACTGCAGATGTAAATGACCCTGTCTGACAACTTTGAAGAGAGCAGTGGGTCTCCCAGCACGGAGGTTGAGATCTGAGAATGGACAGACTGCATGCTCAAGTGGGTCCCTGACCCTTGAGTAACCTAACTGGGAGACATACCCCACTAGGTGCAGACCGACACCTCACACCTCACACAGCTGGGCACACCTCTGAAACGAAGTTTCCAGAAGAAGAATCGGACAGCAACACTCGCTATTCAGCAATATTCTATCCTCTGCAGCCTCTTCTGCTGATACCCAGGCAAACAGGGTCTGCAGTGGACCTCAAGCAAACTCCAACAGACCTGCAGCTGAGGGTCCTGACTGTTAGAAGGAAAACTAACAAACAGAAAGGACACCCACACCAAAACCCCATCAGTATGTCACCATCATCAAAGACCAAAGGCAGATAAAACCACAAAGATGGGGAAAAAGCAGGGCAGAAAAGCTGGAAATTCAAAAAATCAGAGTACATCTCCCCCTCCAATGGAACGCAGCTCACCACCAGCAACAGATCAAAGCTGGATGGAGAATGACTTTGAGGAGGTGAGAGAAGAAGCCTTCGGTCAATCAAACTTCTCAGAGCTAAAGGAGGAACTACGTACCCAGCACAAAGAAACTAAAAATCTTGAAAAAAGAATGGAAGAATGGATAACTAGAATAATGAATGCAGAGAAGGCCATAAACGAACTGATAGAGACAAAAACCATGACACAAGAATTACGTGACAAATGCACAAGCTTCAGTAACCGACTTGATCAATTGGAAGAAAGAGTATCAATGATTGAAGATCAAATGAATGAAATGAAGCGAGAAGAGAAGTCTAGAGACAAAAGAGGAAAAAGAAATGAACAAAGCCTCCAAGAAATATGGGATTATGTGAAAAGACCAAATCTACGTCTGATTGGTGTGCCTGAAAGTGACGGGGAAAATGGAACCAAGTTGGAAAACACTCTGCAGGATATCATCCAGGAGAACTTCCCCAACCTAGTAGGACAGGCCAACATTCAAATTCAGGAAACACAGAGAATCCCACAAAGATACTCCTTGAGAAGAGCAACTCCAAGACACGTAATTGTCAGATTCACCAAAGTTGAAATGAAGGAAAAAATGTTAAGGGCAGCCAGAGAGAAAGGTCGGGTTACCCACAAAGGGAAGCCCATCAGACTAACAGCAGATCTCTCGGCAGAAACTCTCCAAGCCAGAAGAGAGTGGAGGCCAATATTCAACATTCTTAAAGAAAAGAATTTTCAAACCAGAATTTCATATCCAGCCAAACTAAGTTTCATCAGTGAAGGAGAAATAAAATCCTTTACAGATAAGCAAATGCTTAAAGATTTTGTCACCACCAGGCCTGCCCTACAAGAGACCCTGAAGGAAGCACTAAACATGGAAAGGAACAACCAGTACCAGTCATTGCGAAAACATGCCAAAATATAAAGACCATCGATGCTAGGAAGAAGCTGCATCAACTAAAGAGCAAAATAACCAACTAATATCACAATGACAGGATCAAGTTCACACATAACAATATTAACCTTAAATGTAAATGGACTAAATGGTCCAATTAAAAGACACAGACTGGCAGATTGGATAAAGAGTCAAGACCCATCAGTTTACTGTATTCAGGAGACCCACCTCACATGCAGAGGCACATATAGGCTCAAAATAAAGGAATGGAGGAAGATCTACCAAGCAAATGGAGAACAAAAAAAAAAAGCAGGTGTTGCAATCCTAGTCTCTGATAAAACAGACTTTAAACCATCAAAGATCAAAAGAGACAAAGAAGGCCATTACATAATGGTAAAGGGATCAATTCAACAGGAAGAGCTAACTATCTTAAATATATATGCACCCAATACAGGAGCACCCAGATTCATAAAGCAAGTCCTTAGAGACTTACAAAGAGACTTGAACTCCCATACAATAATAGTGGGAGACTTCAACACACCACTGTCAACATTAGACAGATCAATGAGACAGAAAGTTAACAAGCATATCCAGGAATTGAAATCATCTCTGCACCAAGCAGACCTAATAGACATCTACAGAACTCTCCACCCCAAATCAATAGAATATACATTCTTCTCAGCACCACATCACACTTATTCCAAAATTGAACACATAGTTGGAAGTAAAGCACTCCTCAGCAAATGTAAAAGAACAGAAATTATAACAAACTGTCTCTCAGACCACAGTGCAATCAAACTAGAACTCAGGACTAAGAAACTCAATTAAAACCGCTCAATTACATGGAAACTGAACAACCTGCTCCTGAATGACTACTGGGTACATAACAAAATGAAGGCAGAAATAAAGATGTTCTTTGAAACCAATGAGAACAAAGATACAACATACCAGAATCTCTGGGACACATTTAAAGCAGTTTGTAGAGGGAAATTTATAGCACTAAATGCTCACAAGAGAAAGCTGGAAAGATCTCAAATTGACACCCTAACATCACAATTAAAAGAACTAGAGAAGCAAGAGCAAACACATTCAAAAGCTAGCAGAAGGCAAGAAATAACTAAGATCAGAGCAGAACTGAAGGAGATAGAGACACAAAAAACCCTCCAAAAAATCAATGAATCCAGAAGCTGGTTTTCTGAAAAGATCAACAAAATTGAGAGATTGCTAGCAAGACTAATAAAGAAGAAAAGAGAGAAGAATCAAATAGACGCAATAAAAACTGATAAAGGGGATATCACCACCGACCCCACAGAAATGCAAACTACCATCAGAGAATACTATAAACACCTTTACACAAATAAACTAGAAAACCTAGAAGAAATGGATAATTTCCTGGACACTTACACTCTCCCAAGACTAAACCAGGAAGAAGTTGAATCCCTGAATAGACCAATAGCAGGCTCTGAAATTGAGGCAATAATTAATAGCCTACCAATCAAAAAACGTCCAGGACTGGACGGATTCACAGCCGAATTCTACCAGAGGTATGAGGAGGAGCTGGTACCATTCCTTCTGAAACTCTTCCAATCAATAGAAAAAAAGGGAATCCTCCCTAACTCATTTTACGAGGCCAACATCATCCTAATACCGAAGCGTGGCAGAGACGCAACAAAAAAAGAAAATTTTAGACCAATATCCCTGATGAACATCGACACAAAAATCCTCAATAAAATACTGGCAAACCGAATCCAGCAGCACATCAAAAAGCTTATCCACCATGATCAAGTGGGCTTCATCCCTGGGATGCAAGGCTGGTTCAACATATGCAAATCAGTAAACATAATCCAGTATATAAACAGAACCAAAGACAATAACCACATGATTATCTCAATAGATGCAGAAAAGGCCTTTGACAAAATTCAACAGCCCTTCATGCTAAAAACACTCAATAAATTCGGTATTGATGGAACGTATCTCAAAATAGTAAGAGCTATTTATGACAAACCCACAGCCAATATCATACTGAATGAGCAAAAAATGGAAGCATTCCCTTTGAAAACTGGCACAATGGTACTGGTACCAAAACAGAGATATAGACCAATGGAACAGAACAGAGTCCTCAGAAATAATACCACACATCTACAGCCATCTGATCTTTGACAAACCTGGGAGAAACAAGAAATGGGAAAAGGATTCCCTATTTAATAAATGGTGCTGGGAAAATTGGCTAGCCATAAGTAGAAAGCTGAAACTGGATCCTTTCCTTACTCCTTATATGAAGATTAATTCAAGATGGATTAGAGACTTAAATGTTAGACCTAATACCATAAAAACCCTAGAAGAAAACCTAGGTGGCACCATTCAGGACATAGGCATGGGCAAGGACTTCATGTCTAAAACACCAAAAGCAACGGCAGCAAAAGCCAAAATCGACAAATGGGATCTAATTAAACTAAAGAGCTTCTGCACAGCAAAAAAAAAAAAAAAAAAAAAAAAAAAAAAAA
>NC_045436.1:133412727-133465491 GCF_002776525.5 Piliocolobus tephrosceles
AAAAAAAAAAAAAAAAAAAAAAAAAAAAAACTACCATCAGAGTGAACAGGCAACCTACAGAATAGGAGAAAATTTTTGCAATCTACTCATCTGACAAAGGGTAATATCGAGAACCTACAAAGAGCTCAAACAAACTTATAAGAAAAAAACAACCCCATCAAAAAGTGGGCAAAGGATATGAACAGACATTTCTCAAAAGAAGACATTCATACAGCCAACAGACACATGAAAAAATGCTCATCATCACTCAACCTCAGAGAAATGCAAATCAAAACCACAATGAGATACCATCTCACACCAGTTAGAATGGCAATCATTAAAAAGTCAGGAAACAACAGGTGCTGGAGAGGATGTGGAGAAATAGGGACACTTTTATACTGTTGGTGGGATTGTAAACTAGTTCAACCATTGTGGAAAACAGTATGGTGATTCCTCAAGGATCTAGAACTAGAAATACCATATGATCCAGCCATCCCATTACTGGGTATATACCCAAAGGATTATAAATCATGCTGCTATAAAGACACATGCACACATATGTTTATTGCGGCACTATTCACAGTAGCAAAGACTTGGAATCAACCCAAATGTCCATCAGTGACAGACTGGATTAAGAAAATGTGGCACATATACACCATGGAATACTATGCAGCCATAAAAAAGGATGAGTTTGTGTCCTTTGTAGGGACATGGATGCAGCTGGAAACCATCATTCTTAGCAAACTATCGCAAGAACAGAAAACCAAACACTGCATGTTCTCACTCATAGGTGGGAATTGAATAATGAGATCACCTGGACACGGGAAGGGGAATATCACACACCAGGGCCTATTGTGGGGAGGTGGGAGGGGGGAAGGATTGCATTGGGAGTTATACCTGAGGTAAATGACAAGTTGATGGTGCTGACGAGCTGATGGGTGCAGCACACCAACATGGCACATGTATACATATGTAACAAACCTGCACGTTGTGCACATGAACCCTAGAACTTAAAGTATATTTAAACAAAAATGCTTTCTAAATTAAAATTCTAAAAAAAAAAAGAGAAGATATAAAAATGGCCAACAAACATGAAAAAATGCTCAACATCACTAATAATCAGGGAAATGCAAATCACAACCGCAATGTGATACCACCTTACACCTGCAAGCATGGCCATTAACCAAAAACAAAAAATCGATGTTGGTGTGTATGTGGTGAACAGGAATCAATTCTACACTGCTGGTGGGAATGTAAACTGGTATAACCACTATGGAAAACAGCAGAGATTCCTTAAAGAACTAAACTACCATTTGATCCAGCAATCCCATTGCTGGGTATCTACCCAGAGGAAACTAAGGCATTATACAAAAAAGATACTTGAATATGCATGTTTATAGCAGCACAATTTGCAATTGCAAAAATGTGGAACCAACCCAAATGCCCATCACTCAACAAGTGGGTAAAGAAACTGTAGTTTATATATATGTGATGGAATACTACTCGGTCATAAAAAGGAATGAATTAATGGCGTTTGCAGCGACCTGGATGAGATTGGAGACTATTATTCCAAGTGAAGTAACTCAGGAATGGAAAGCCAAACATCATATGTTCTCACTCATAAATGGGAGGTAAGCTATGAGGATGCAAAGGCATAAGAATGACACAATAGACTTTAGGGACTTAGGAGGAAAGGGTGGGAAGGGGGTGAGGGATAAAAGACCACAAATTGTGTGCAGTGTATACTGCTTGGGAGATGGGTGCACTAAAATCTCACAAATTACCACAAAAGAACTTACTCATGTAACCAAACACCACGTGTTCCCCAATAACCTATGGAAATACAAAATTAAAAAAAAAGAAATCTATAAATACATGCATACTGAGCCTTGCATGGATCAATGAGAATAGTGAATCATGAGCTGAGGATTTTAATTTGAAATCTAACATTGAATTTACAAAGGAAGGGAGGGAGGAAGAAAGGCAGGGAGAAATCCCGTGGAGCCAGTTGGTGTCTGGTGAGGCTATCTTAAGGGTGGTCTCCAAAGAGGGTGGTTCCATCATCTTGCTCTACAAGGACGGCCTCTAGAAATTGCTTGTTGAAGGAGTAATTGAAAGAGGGGAATTCAAGTTGGATCCACCCATGGAAAATTCCAATCAGAAGGGAGTGTGAAGATCAAGTGGCTAGAGACAGACGGGCTAAGTCTGGGAATCCTATTTAACTAGTCAAGTGTTAGAGAGAGGCCCCTGCAGATTTGGAAATAGAGACCTGTAAAGCTGATCCATGGGGATCCGTCAGAGGGTTGTGAGGAATACAGGAAAGACATCTCTGAATCAAGTGTGCAGACGTTGTGAGGCAGGGGAGACGCTCCCTATTCACAGTGCTGGCAGCCCACACTGGCTCAAAGGGGCCAAATGTGCCCCAGTGTGTTGGGGATGGAGAGTTTATTGTAGAAACAGTAACTTAAAGTGAATTTAAAATGTAAAGTAAGGCACAGAGGTACACAGTTATGAGAACTCAAGTCCTGATAAAAGAAACGATAAAATTGTACATGTTCTGAAACACTTCCCTAAAGGACCTGAAGAGCTCAGCAAGTAAGGCTCTAGGTAATGCATTGAAACAATTCTCTGATGTAAAAATACTTACAGCCAATCTCTGTTTGTTTTTAATTTTTCTATAAACAAAATCACGCTTGGGTATTACTTTTTAATGTCCCTTCCTGTGTATGTATCTATAGCTGTCAATTAGGTTCCAGAAGAACTGGCTTTTTAGAATTTTCTTATCTTGGATCCCTATATCCTAGGTTAGAGGACCCTGAAATTATTTATTTTACCTATTCATGTTGCTGGTCTTTAAGGACCAGTAGGTGCTCAGCATGTCACCATGGAAACGAGTGCAAGGGCTGCCAGGTTTTATCGATCTTTTCTATCTAAAACTGTCCTGCTGATTTGACTGTTAAAGATGGGAGACCCAAACAGTGGCCAGGATGAATTCCAAATATAACCCGATGATCCCGAGAGTCCAGAAATGTCACATTGAAAAGCAATGTAACCAGCTGGCTGGCTGTCCCTCAGGGATGCCTGTACAGGGATGCTTTGGAAAAAAGAGCCTCCATAGAAACCTTAAACTGACTCTTCCTCCTTCCTTGGCAGGGTGAGAAATAACTTCCCTTGTCTTCACTTAGACCTTACTGCTTTACGTTTTCAGAATAGGTCAGGGATATTCATTCTGCAACCTTTGGGGCTCCATCTTTACCGAGATGCTTTTTGCGGCACACTAGGTAGACAGCCAGCCTGGGGCCTTGAACCAAGAGTCCTGGCAACTATCATAGTGAGATGCGGATATATAGTTTTAAAGTAGCTTGATAGAAACAGACATTCATTTACTCAGTTTTTACAGGAAAGAAAGACACTGTTCATCCAAGGTGGATTAAAAAAGATATAGTGCAAAATTCTACATTCGTTGTTAAAAATTATCCCATGTGCAATTACAAACTTAATATACCATCATCCTTAACATCACAACGGGCCTCAACCTGCTCACCACCCCAGACATTCCTGCCAGATGGCATGTTCTGTGAGGAGGACCAATGCCAGCCTTGCTAATGCTCACCACCCCTGGCCCAGTGCAGCCCAGGACCACTGAAGGACTCAACAAATATTTAGATGTCATTCCTCTTGCTACTCTGGACTGTAATTGGCTCTTGAATAAATGAGTGAATAACACCTTGCTGACTAGTTCTCTCTGAAATTAGTTGTTGATGTAGTAGTTCTCAGACTTTTGATTTCTCAGACCAGTAACATTTCAAAAATATACATAATGATGGTAAATTAGAGTTTGTGGAATAAGGACTAATAACAGAACAAAATAACACATAAACACCTCTATGATGGCCACTTCCTAGGAGAAGCCTTTTCTTTCTTTTTTTAAACTTTAGAAAAAACCTTGTGCCATAAAAAGGCAGAAAATATTTAATCTGAGAATAAAAATAAGTTCTTTAAATTTATCAAATTTAGATTTCTAGGCTGGGCGCGGTGGCTCACATCTGTAATCCCAGCACTTTGGGAGGCCGAGGTGGGCGGATCACCTGAGGTCAGGAGTTCGAGACCAGCCTGGCCAACATGGTGAAACCGCATCTCTATTAAAAATACAAAAAAAAAAAAAAAAATTAGCTGAGCATGGTGGCGGGTGCCTCTAATCCCAGCTACTCGGGAGGTTGAGGCAGGAGAATCGTTTGAACCCAGGAGGCAGAGGTTGCAGTGAGCTGAGATTGTGTCATTATACTCAATCTGAGCAACAAGAGTGAAACTCCATCTGAAAAAGAAAAAAAAAATTAGCTTTCTGAAATACTCTTTATAACGTCCTTATTTTCTGGTTTTCATCACAGACCAGTGAAAACTTTGTCATGGATCAGGACCGGTTCTTTGACTAGTGTTTGGAAACCAAATATCAATGAACTATTTGCCTAAAATATTTTCAGGACTAAATCATTTTCTACTTTTGTATTCTCTGCCTAGTGTTGTATTAGTTGGTTTCTACTTTCTACATTTAAAAACTCTTCATTTCTTTTAGATAAAAGAGATCTATATTCTTCCCCAATGTAGGTTGATTATTGGCCTAAAATATTTTCTGTTGTAATTATTTCCTTCTTTTTTTTCTTCTCTGCCTTGTGCTATCTGATTTTTTCCTGTTTTATGGAGAATGGCTTTACAAGGTAAGGTCTCCCTCTTCCCTTTGTCGTCTTTGAAACTTATTGCTACCATCTGATATCCTCCTAATTCCTTTTATTCAAGGAGCTTAACGTGCTTTGCATAGTATCCCTTAGTCTTCTAATCTAACATTTTCTACTTGGTGGAGGAGGAGGCAGGCATTTGTAACAAGGCCCAGCTTTGGTGATTTGGGTGTAGAACATTTTCTATCAACTTCTTCTAAATTGCAAACTTCTCCTTGGAGACTATGAAGTTGAGTAATGAGTTCAGGTTGCTTGGGGGACACTTGAATACTGTTCTCTAACTCCTGGCTTCAGTATCCAGAGGCTCTTGCTGCCTTTACAAAACTGCTTGGCTGACTAGGTCCTGGGAGAGTTTGTCCCTCTAGTGGTTCCATCTCATTTTTGCAAGGAATAACGTGCCTATCTACCAGAAAAGATTTACTGTTAAAAAAAGATAAATGTACTGCTCATGGTAAGAAAAGAATACCATTAAAGGCGTTATTTCTTCTTATCAGATCAGTTTTATGATGGGGTACTCAGCATTTTGCTTTGTTTTTTTCCTGGAAAGGAGTGAACCCTCACTGTTTCTGAGGAAACATCAAAGACAGCAAACTGTGCTAAGAACACCACCTAGCGTTTAAATTTGAAGTCACTGCTTGCTGTACCAAGCGACACCATTAATTTCAAGCTTTCCTCATCTGCTAATAAGAGGTTATATTTTGTTGTATGGCCCACTGTGTTGATTGTTCATTTTGATTTTTTCTTTGAAATTGAATTTACCTGTAATCTTAGCTTTTGAGTACTGATATCATATATGCTTTTATTTTCCAGATAAGTGCATGAGCACACGATTTGGTTTTGTTAGTTTTAAAAGAGGATTGACTTTGAAGTTCAGGCTCAATGCCCCTGAAACTTGATCAATTAGGTCTCTGATTTCACCATGTCCAAGAAGCCTTCCCTGACCTTTCTTCCAAACTGATTTTCTGCTGTATGGCAGTGGCCCCATCTTTCCATTTTTTAAGACTGTGCATAGACATCATCACCCTTGCTACTCTGGACTATAATTGGCTCCTCACTGTTTCTCATGCAATCGGGAGTACATTCTTTGCGGGTATGTACCAGGTTTCAAGGCCTGTGCTGTATGCTGAACCTAGCATATGGAGCTGCTTGATCAATACAGTTGGATGAAATGAATGAATGAATATAAGAAAAAGTTTTTCCAGATAAGATGATAAGGCAGGATTAATATTTGTCTTTGTAGTTCTCACTTTTCTCCTATGTTAAGTCAGGTATTCCACCTTGAAATAGCTGAATTTAATTAAACTAACAATTCCATGTAAGATCTTAGCAGGATAACAAAAATCATGGTTTGAGGGCAAAACCTTAAATTCAAAGGTGAATGAAGCTTTGATGATGATGAGGATACATCTGCCTTTAAAAATTGGATTACCTGCTCTGTCTGGTAACTTTGAGGCAGACGTAACTGTTCTTCTATACCAACATCCCCAAACACCCTGATGTGTTAAAAACAAAAAACAAACAAACAAAAAACAAAGTACAGTTGCTCATTTGCAACAGGGACCAGAGCACAGGACTACAAAAGGAATAGAAGTGGGAAGTCTGGAAAAGGTAAAATCTCCTTTGAAGAATGTCCAGGTCTCCTTCCTAGACCCACTACTAACCTGGTATAATTCCTGATCATTCCCTGAAATTAAAAAATGTAGTCTTCTTGTTCCTTAAAGAGAGATGCTCCTTCTCCAACCCTGAAGATGTGATGCAGGATCAAAGTTATTTTCCTACCTGATGTAGAAGCCTGAGGCCTGGCAGAGCCTGCTTCTGTGCCTCTGAGAGCCCAGTTCCTCTGAATCTGAGTCAGAAAGCAGCCTTATTTTATCTAGCCAGGCCAGTCCGTCCTCTCACTTTCTCCCTACCTAATAGAATCTGGTTTGGGGGGAGGAGTAGCCATATATCTATCTGATATATGAAAATAATGAAACAAAGAAAAATCCTCTAAATTTTTCAGCCTCCTTTGCAGATAGAAGTAGCCAAGTTTTGGCTGGTGAAATATGAGTGGAAGTTTTTTTTTTTTTTATACTTTAAGTTCTAGGGTACATGTGCATAGCGTGCAGGTTTGTTACATATGTATACTTGTGCCATGTTGGTGTGCTGCACCCATCAACTCATCAGCACCCATCAATTCATCATTTATATCAGGTATAACTCCCAATGAGGAACTTCCTAGAGAAGCTCCTTTAAAAGGGGTTGACTCCCGTGACATACTGTTTTGTCCACTGCTCTTCTTGTTCTTCTTGCCTGGAACTTGAACAGGATGGCTAGAACTCTGGCAGCCATCTTGAGGCCACTAGACTACCTTTAAAGATGACTGAACAGAAATGTAAAAGGAGTCTAAATCCCTGGTGAATTATGAGCTACTATTCCTACCCTGGACCTCCTATGTCTACATTCTTCATTACCTGAGAAAAATAAATTTCCTAATTCATTTAAATCTATGTTTTGGGGGATCTCTTTTACTTGGAGCTTAACACAATTCTTAACTGATACAAAGGCCTTTAGTAAAAAGCATACTTACATTTAAAATCTGCTTAGCTCTCATATGCAATCTGTTCCTATAGTCATTAGAAAAAAAGTGTGGAGTTTAGAATAATTTTCCAGAGAACTGATGGGCCCATGATTTGGGGAAGACGAAGGGCTGGTCTTTTTGAAAAAGGAGCCATCTACATGTAATGTCTATCCTGAGGAATGAATAATTTTTAGAGGGGCTAGTAGAGCAAATAGTTTAGCTAGGATTGGGTCAACTGTTTGGAACAGTATTGAATCAGTTGTAGAGGGTGGAAGTTCTTTTCATCTCAGGATAATTAACTCCATGTGCAATATTGGACAAAATTACCTGATACAAATTAGCAGGAGTCATGTGGCCTTCAAAATATGATTTATGCTATAAAATTGAAAGAAATTACATACACAGTCCTCAATGGAAGATCATGTCTCACAATTTCTCTTGCAGGGAAAACGTGGTTAGGAATATGAGATTTGGAAGAATATGAAATTAGGAGTCATATTTACCTGGATTCAAACCTGGCTCAGTTCATTATTTTGACACAATTATTTACATTGCTAAACCTGTATTCTCATCTATAGATTGGAGTATATACTCATAGTCCCAACTTGAAGGGTACTTGTAAGGATTAAATGAGGCTTACTCATACTTACTGAACCTCCTGGTATATGAGCAGGTGCTGAATACAAATATGAACACCAATAAAATTTCAATGTGGGCAATTTTGCTCCCAGAACCTCCAGTGTTTAGCCAGTTCTCCTATGGCCTGGACACGGTGGTAAGGTTATTCTTCAGGATCTATTGATATGGTTATCAGGGAAATCACTCCCAAAGGCTTACATCATTGGCTATAGCTCAGACAGATAGCACAGTCCTACTGCTGAGAATGCCAGAGCCCTCACCTCTCCAGACTTTGTTTGATTGTTTAGTTGCCTGGAGCAAAGCTTCTCTTCACCACACCTCCTTGACTTCTCGTCCTTCCAGACCTGAGCTCCTATGTCACTTCCTCTCTTAGGCTTACCTTGGTCCCCACAAATAACAAGCGAGTCCCTCCTAGAACGCATCAGGCATACTTTCTCTGAACCTTTACAATTACTTGTATCCCCTGCCAGGCTGTGTGCTCCTGAAAGGCAGGGATGATGAGTTATTCATCTTCATCTCCCAACACTTACTTTATGCCTGGCATGTAGTAGGCCATCAGCAAATGTTTACAGGAACAAAATGTTCAATGCTGTGAATATTTATTGCCACTGGATGGAATGAAAGAGAGCTTTTCCATCTCTCAGCCTCCAATGTTATGTTTTATTTCAGCTAAATCCCCAGAAAGAGCATTACAAGAAGAGAGAGGCAACACTGGGGTAAAGACCTTTCCACGAGTCTAAGCACATGAGAGAGAAGCAGGGAGGTATCAGTTGTTAAATAATCAATGCAAGAGGCCCTTGAATGAGACAGAAGGAAAGTTCTCTAGGGACACTCCAAACAGCCAATATGAAGCTGTGGTTTTGGATGAGTTTGGCTAATTTCTTTGTCCTTCGATAAAGATAGCTCCCCCCTCAAGAGTATTCATGGGGAGGCAACGTCCCCCATCCTCCAGATTTTGCACAGATGGAACTTCGAAGCAACCACTGCTGATTTTTGCCTTCCCAATCCCCTGACACGATTGCTTTAAAGAATAAGTAATACACAAAGTTCAAACACGTGTGAAGGTGGGGCAGATCTATAGCATCACATTACATCTCAAATAATAGGTCCTTGGAGACACAGAAGTCAATCTTATTGAGGGGGCAGCTGTTTCATTTAAGAATGAATTTATGCGTGTGTGCATGGCACTCTGGTGGGAGGTCCTTACTGAGATCTTTTTCTGCCTTGGAGGTTACACAGAGTAGAGATAGTGTCCCGGTGGGAGAAGCCTCTGCATTTTTCTAGGGCCAAGTTTAAATAAGAGGTAATTCTTGATGTTAGACTCTCTAGTTCCAGGAGTGAGAGATGCTGACTGAGGTTGGATCCTGCCCAACAAGAGATATAAGGAGGAGGTCAAGGTCAAACTTCTTTTGAGGGGGCACACTAAAGAGAGGTTAGTCCTTCACTTCTATTTCCCTCTGGGGATGGAAGGGTGAACATAAATGCTTTCTCTTCCCAAAGTCCAGAGAAGGCAACTCCCCCAATTACCAGTTGTGAGTGGCATTTCTTTTCCTGGCTAACCAGCCACCAGGTTTCCTGACCTACCCTGTGCTATTTGAGAAGGGCACAACCAGGCAGAGAAGAATAGGCAAAATCACTCTCTCAGGATTCTGGTTTCTGATAAGGCCAGAAGATGTGATGAGCCTGTGCCCCATATTGGGGCAGCAGATAGTGTGTGGATTTGGCGACCCCAGGTGTACTAATCCCTTCTCACACTGCTATAAAGAACTACCTGAGACGGGGTAATTTATGAAGAAAACAAGTTTAATTGACTCACAATTCTGCAGGCTTAACAGGAAGCATGACTAAGAGGCCTCAAGAAACTTACAATCATGGTGGAAGGCAAAGGGGAAGCAAGCACTTTCTTCACATAGTGGCAGGAGAAAGAGAGAGCAAAGGGGGAAGTGCCACATACTTTTAAATTATCAGATCTCGTGAAAACTCACTATCACAAAAACAACATGGGGAAATCCTCCCCCATGAGCCAATCACCTCCCACCAGGTCCCTGCCCCAACATTGGGAATTACAATTCAACATGAGATTTGGGCGGGGACACAGAGCCAAACCATATCACCAGGCTTGCTGGGGATTGCCAGGGGGATAACCAAAGAGGCATGTTCTGTTAGGAATGTGTGGCTGTGAGGACAGTGCTTGTGGATCAAAAGTAGATAGAGTCAAGTGTCTCATTCTTAGGGATTGATACAATTTCCATCAGTAACCATGGAGGAGACTATAGTTTAGAAGCTAGATTAGTGGCCACAAGTTTACAGAAAGGGAGTCTCTTAGTTGGGGCCGCTATAATAAATTGTCATAGACTGAGTGGCTTATAAAGAGCAGAAATTTATATCTCAGAGTTATGGGGGCTGGAAGTCTGAGATCAGGGTGCCAACCTGGGTAGGTTCTGGTGAAGATCTTCCGAGTTGCAGACTGGAATCTTTTTGTTGTGTCCTCACATGGAAGACAGAGGGCGAGGCAGTTCTCTAGTGTCTTTGAAAAAAAAAAAAAAAAACGGGCATTAATCCCTCCACCCTCATGACCTAACCGCCTCCTAAAGGCCCCACCTTCAAAGAATATCACATTGGGGGTTAGGATTTTAACATATGAAGTTTTGGGGAAGGACTCAAACATTCAGTCCATAACAGTGGGCAAATAACTTCATCATAACCAGCCTCAAAGGGAAACTTTCCCCTGCTTGCCTCCGTGTCCCCTGCCGGAGAAGTATTGATAACCGCTGGAAAGATGTCAGAGGGAGAAAAAAATGAGCCACACACCCACCTATGCAGGGAAGGGGAACAGCTTTCAATCAAATGCAACATCGAAAATTTAAAATGCATAGGTCTTCGTAACCAGATGAGACTGTTTCAATTACTAAAAATGAATAAAAACTTATAGAATTGGATTAAGATGCTTTAAGGGTAGCCACCACCCAGTGGGAAAATGGGGACTTTAATAGAAAACAGTGAGAGCAGTTAACTGGAAAATAAAATAAAATAATTCACACTTAGATGCCAATGAATCAAATTCCTTCCTAAACTGGTTACATATGTACATATGTAAACATTTGTACTTTAAATGATTTTTCTAAAAGTCATTTAAGGCCATTTTTAAAGATGAGGGTCAATTTAAATTTATTTATAGATGAGCCCCAAATATCTGTGCCCAGTTACCGTGACTAGTTTTGAATTAAGAACTTCTTTAGAGCATGATCTTTTTCTGTTAAACCTGAGTAGCACCCAGCTCAGAACCTTAACACAAATGGCCGTGACAAAAAGACTTTTGATGAGTATAACGACAATGTCTGTACTAACCACATAAGAGTTAATAATTTTTGTTGTAAGTAGGCTGGTGTTAATGCATTTGTATTTTCTATAAGTAGTGAAATGTCTGCAGAAATCTGTCCCAGATGTGATCTTCCCGACAGTTGCCCGGATGTGTTCACCGACTGTTACAGGGATCTGGGGAGGGAATCGACTTCTCCCTGACGGTGATGCCTCAGTAAGTCAGCAATTACACGGCACCCTCCCTGGAGCTGTCTGCTAAAGGCAATAGAAGAAACCTTTCTGGAGGAGGGAGTTTAATTTTTTCAAAATTTTGAAATAAATGCAGATTTACAGGAGGGAAAATAGTACAGAGAGTTCCCATATATTCTTCATCCAGCTCTGTCTAATGTTAACATCTTACATATTGATAATATATTCGTCAAAACTAAGAAATTAGCAATGGTAAAATCCTGTGAGCTAAATAAAGACATTACCTAGTTTACTAATCTGTCTTCATGCTGCTGATAAAGACATACCCAAGACTGGGTAATTTATAAAGCAAAAGAGGTTTAATGGACTCACAGTTCCATGTGGCTAGGGAGGCCTCATAATCATGGTGGAAGGAGAAAGGCATCTCTTACATGGCAGCAGACAAGAGAGAATGAGGGGAACTCCTTATAAAACCATCAGATCTTGAGACTTCTTCACTACCACGAGAACAGTGTGGGGAAAACCGAACCATGATTCAATTATCTCCCACCGGGTCTCTCCCACAACACATGGGAATCATGGGAGCTACAATTCAAGATGAGATTTGGGTGAGGACACAGAGATGAAGCATATCACCTAGTTTCTCAGCTAATGCCCCTTTTTTTCTCCAAGACAATCGAAGAAAGTTCTCAATCTGGGACACACTGTTGCATTTTGTTGTCTGATTTCCATAGTTGAGAATATCTCCAGATGAGATAACTTGTAAACCGAGGAGTCTCTTCTTGAGGTCTTGTTCTCTGGTCGTTGGCCCTGGTCCCAGGACTAAAGGGCTGAGGCTGTGAGCATGGCAGGGGAGGCCCCTTCACTTCCCTGCTAGAACGGCCTTAAGTTGACTGGAAGAATCCCAGAACACACCTGCTGGGGATGGTTGTGTTCTTCTCTACTTTATGAAGTCACCAAAGATAGGTTCATCAGGGTTAACCACAGTTTTCCTTTGGAATTACCTGGCCAGGGTAGGCAAGTGTCAGGATTCCAGCTCCACTGGATTACAGAGACTTTGAAATACCAGAGACAAAATGGCAGCAGCTGGATTTTATGTTGTAGCCCCGCCACCTCCCATTCTTCCCTTCCTCTCCTCGAAGCTCGTGCTTCTCTGCACAGACATTTGCCTCTTTGCTCTCATATCTATCCCCCCTTCTTTCCTGCTCTGCTCTATATTCAAGAGGACAGTCCTTGCACACTATATGTACCAGGCTCCTTTGCCAATCGAGTTATGATTAGTTCAGCCAACACAGGCACTGTTGGGAGACGGAGGAGCACAAGGGAGAGAAATTCCTCCTCTTTCCTTTAAGCTTTGGGTGTGCAAGTGGCCCCACATGGCTGCTTCTCTCGCTGGTGGCCCTGGCTGTGGTCTCTGGCAGTGCCACCTCTGCCCTCTATCTTTCCAGCAGCCGAGGCTGTGGCCACTCTTAGCTGTTGCTGACTTCTTGTGGCTTTAGTGTCCCCTACATTATTTTTCATTTTTGTCCTGCACCCCATGGAACTACCTGGAATGGATTCTGTTCCCCTGACCTGTCGAGGTGGTCCATACACCCATCACTTCTCCTTTTCCATACACTCCTCTCACCTTCTTCCTTTCTGAGGCTAGCACAGGGAGAGCTGAAGGACTAAGTCTCACTAAAACTGCTCAAGGGACTTGTTATCACAGGCAGGAACAGGAAACACTCCATCAGGTGAGGGTTCCAGAGCTCAGTGGCCTGAATGTGGCAGAGAGCTCTATTTTCTTCTTTGGTCTTATGCCCTCATCAATCACCCTTCATGTGACCTGGTGACAAGCATAGTTCTGTATTAGGTTAAACCAAGGAATTACTATCTTCAAGTATTTTTGACCTATAAAAATGACAGTTTCATATGACTTGACCTAATAAAAAAAAGAAGTAGATAGGGAAAAGATGACAAATACATTGTTAACAATAATTGATAGCCAATAATAAAACTAACATTGACTGTGTGTTCACCATGCACAAGGCATCATGAGTTGCTTCAAACCGTGGCAATGATTGCAGACCCAGCCAGACACCTGCCCAAGTGCTTAATGTCTATCAAATCATTTAATCTTCAACCCTGCCAGGACAGTACTATTATATTCCATTTTATGAACAAAGTACAGAGATGTTAAATAACTTGCTTAAGGTCACACAGTAAGGCAGGCTTGGGATTTGAAGCCAGGCAGCTGGGCTCAACCACTACACTCTATGTTGTCTTGAACTGGATGGGGTTATTTCCATTTTACAGATGAGGAAGCTGAGAAACAGAGAGGTTAAATAATCCGCCCTAAGTCACACAGCTAGGAATGAGCTAAGATGGCATTTGAACCGAGTGGCACCCAACTGCCAAGCCTAATTGCCTCCCCCTCTTCCATGCCTCTCTTGCCCCAGTTTGTCCTTTGAGGTCTCTAACACTCCACTTCACTGGATTCTCTTGTCTTTATCTACAAAAGGTAATAATGTGTGGATTTCAACACATACCCCTTGCACGCCAATCTTTTGGTGAATTTATTGAGTTTCTCTTACTATGATACCCTGGGGCCTTACCTGTGTGTGAAACTAATTCAGAAGGAAATTACTATGGCTTGTATTAAGACCTCTGCCAGGTGAGGGATCAAAGTATCTCTTTCAAATGATGCACTAGGCAGAGTCAGACCTATCCTATTCCCTTTATTTCCTTCTTATAAAATTGGGCATTTAATGACCTTGTTTACACAGTGTATAAGTGCTTATATGTCATATATGCACAGTGCCAAGAAGCACAGACATTATTTCTCTGGGCAACACACTCCATGTCAGTGTAGTGGTGATTAGGGTAGGATCCCTGAGGTATCTCTGTCCAAAGATCCAGTGATCTAGGTCAGATGTTAACACGATCAGTGTGAAACTGCAAGGGTGCTGTAGCGTTTAAATTGGCCATAAGAGGGCTCCATTTCTTTTCCCCAAATGTCCATAGCGATAATAGCTTTTGGGGCCACAGATGTGAAATGCTATTCTGGACACAGTAATTAAACCACATTTAGTGTAATTTACCAAAAATAAGTGAAATGGTTTGTTTAGTGGAACAATAAATTCTATCATTTCTTTAACCTCCAAATACAAAGAGGGAAACCTTTTAATAAAATGAATTTGTTTCTCAACAGGCACTCACAGAGATTTCTCTCTTTTCTGTTTGGATGATGTCATTTGGAAAACAGTAATTCCATATTACATTTTCTTAATATTCTTCTCTTTTTTTTTTTTTTGCAGTTGAGCATCGTAATAAATATTTCTGAAAAAGTAATAGTAATTGAGATGTCAAATAATCTTGAGCTTCCTTTATAAGGCTGTATTAATCAGTGTGCAGTCAGGAAATCAAAAATCACATCTGATATTTTAACGGAGGGAATTTAATATGGAGAACTGATCACATAGGTATGGGAGGGTTGAAGGAACAAAAGTAACCATGAAAGGAAAAGTAACCATGAAAACCAGTAATTGCTGGAAGTAGCAACTACTCATAGGGCTAAGGAAACAAAGCTCAGGGGAAAGGGTATTGCCTGGCTGTGCAGATACGGCCAGGAGAGTGCAATGAGGGTTGTTCTGTCAATCCTGAAATAGATGGACGCTATCAATGCCAGGGTGACGTGTCCCTGCTCAGGCAATGGTTGGGAGGAACTGCAGCTTCCTACCCCAGGCCTTCTGATATACCACTAGTGTTCCCTACTATAGAACATAACAGAGCGCCAACTCCCCAAAAGACAGATCTATAGATAGCCCCAGAATCACTGAACAGAATACAGAAAGGTAGCTTTGGAGCTATGAGGTAATAGCTTAATAATTCACACAGTCTACCCCTTTGGCTATTCACACACCGTATTTGAAGTTCTGTACAAAAATAATAACTTTTTGCTTTGGCTATAGATGCTGTCATTTTCCATTAGCTTTTATATTGGAGATGGGTATACTAAGAAATACTCTGGGGAAACTCTTGTGTTCTGGATAGTTTTATAAAAGAAATCTGATTTCTCTTAGTAACCAGTATCAACCAGTACAGTAACCCCCTTCTCTGCCTGCTAGGTCAATGGGGTTAGGAGCCCCAGGTGATTCACTGACACTCTTAACTTCTGAGTCAATGGAATAATTTGTGTGTCACCTGGTACAAACATTTCTCTATTATGAAAAAATAGACCTCTGGGCCGGGTGTGGTGGTTCACTCATGTAATCCCAATGCCTTGGGAGGCTGAGGCAGGAGGATCACTTGAGCCCAGGAGTTCGAGACAAGCCTGAACAACATAGGGAGACCCTGCCTCTACAAAACAATAAAAAATGATCTGGGCGTGGTGGTGCATACCTGTGGTCCCAGCTACTTTTGAGGCTGAGGTGGGAGGATCGCTTGAGCTTGGGAAGTTGAGACTCCAATGAGCAGTGATCATGCCTCTGCACTCCAGCCTCCAACCAGAAGAGCCCAGAGTTTCAGGAACAGAAAGCAAGCATTCTGTGAGTGGCTATTAAGGATAATAGTGAGATAAGCCACTCCCACTTTCATCCTTGCTTCCTGGACCCATATGTTCTGGCTAAGGAGGAAATTGGACCACATATTGGTCACTGATTCAAAGCACATGTGGCGTCCCAAAAGACAGAACCTCGACCTTCAGGGTATTCTCCCAAATTGCGCTGTAATTGAGGCTTCCATAGGCCATTCTACTTTTTATAAGGCCAGCTGCTCCTGGGTGATGGGCATGAGGTGAAACCAGTGAATTCCATGGGCATGAGCCCCTTGTCATAATTTCGTGTGTGTGTGCGCGTGTGTGTGTGTGGAATGAATTCTTCAGTCAGAAGCAATACTTTGTGGAATTCTATGCATGCGAATAAGGCATTATGCAAATTCAAGTATGAAAGCTTTGTTTAGCATGGGTTTTTGTGATGACCAATACATATCTCAGCAGAGAATAATGTATTCGATAACAATGTGCTAAAGATCAAGCCACATCTGCCCTCTGTCCTGCCCATCCTCCCTTCCAGACTTTCTTCTTTGTTTCAAGGTAGGGTATCTGTTTATTTGAGGACAGATATTTATGGGCCAAGGGCCTTATGGAAGGCAAGTCAGGTTTTCATAATGCCTACATTTCAGCATATGCCTGTTAAGAAGTAAAGGTAAAAGAAGAATGAGGATGAGGTCATATATGCATTTTGAGGCAAATGTTTTTCTGAAGTTGAGTTGGCCTCAACACCAGTATTTATTTTCCTGAGCATCATGATTTCATGAAAAATGGTTATCTCACACCACACACATCCAATTATAATTTATATTTATGCTTACTTTAGGGGAGAAGCATGTAAGTGCATTGCTTTCATTCCAAAGGACCAAGAGCCTAAGCAGTTTCCCCTCTATTTGCTGGACATTGTGGTAGCAGTACTGTTCAAGTTTAATGTCAGAGTTCAAGGTGGAAACATCTTTGATGTGTGGTACCGGTACTAAATCTAATCATAATTCTGCCTAGTATTTTTATGAGCATTTAGAAACTGAAAACTCACCTCAACACTGAACATTTTAGGACTAAAACGATCAGAGCCAGTTCCTAAGGGAGGGTATATTTAGAAGACATACCCCCAAAGCGGTATTCCAACTCTAAATGCTTGGTTTCCTACCTTCCTCCCTCCACTTTGGTTTGCTTGACTTTTTCATATTTCAATAGCTTGCTTTGTGGTCAAATTCTCATCACCCTTATAACTATGGAAAGATGAAAGTTGAACTGTTCTTTAAATATACATATTAATGATTTTTTTCAATGAACATTTAACAGTGATCTACTTTATACCAAAAATTGGGCTAGGCACTGAACATAGCCCCTGTTACAGGTGCTTCTTCAGTTCAGGCCATCTTAGTGGCCTGGTAGAGTCACAATAACTGGAAAAAAAAGTAATGCCCTGGTTTATCTGCTCATGAGAGTCCCAGTCTCATCCTGATTCCTCTTTCTGGTTTGGGGTGTTTGGTGGAGCATGTCACTGTGCCTGTGAACAGTAGTCTTCCTCTGCTTCTCCTCACTATGGTTACATACCTTGCATGGCTAAGAATTCATCCTTTGTGACCTTGTTCCTGGGAAATATCTAAGCTATGTACTGGTAAGTAAGCACTGACAGAGTCGAAACAAGGCATCTTGAGTCTGTTGTCAGATTCAAAGGGCAAGGGTGATGCCAGAAATAGGAAACCACACTAACGAGGTCAGGAGTTGTGTGAAGTAAAGAGCAAGAGTCTAAGAACTTGAAGAGGGCTTGGAGGCAGGGCTGCCACTCACGATTCCTCAGACTGTGCACTGCCAGTTCCAGGGTGCTCTGTTCACATAATCAGAGTGCGATCAGCACTGCTTAGAGGTGTGTGCTTTGGACTGAATGTGTACCTCCCAAATTCATGTGTTGGAATCCTAACCACCAATGTGAAGGTAATGGGAGGTGGGGCCTTTGGGAGGTGATTAGGTCATGGAGGGGAGCTGTTATGAATGGGATTAGTGCCCCTGTCAAAGAGACCCCAGAGAGCTGCTTTGGCTCTTCTGCAATGTGAGGATACAACAAGAAGATGGTAGTCTGCAACCTGGAGGAGGGCCTTCACCAGAATCCGATCTTGCTATCACCCTTATCTCAGATTTTCAACCCCCGAAACTGTAAGAAATAAATTTCTGTTATTTATCAGCCACCCAGTCTATGGTACTTTGTTATAGCAACCTGACTGGTTGCCATACTAGATTATGTATAAAACAAAGGGAACAAGGAGTACTTCTTGCGGTACTTTGTTATAGCAACCTGAGACATTGTGCAGTGTCCAGCCTGCACAACTGTACAAGTCTTGCTCTGAGACCTCTTGTTTTGCCCTTACACGCTGGTGCCATGGTACATAGAGGGTGTGACTGATAGGCCAGGATGATGCAGGCACACCACTTTTTTCCTTATCTCTCCATTGTCCTTTCCATCAGAATCTATCATGTCTTCCCGCACTGATCATCTTATCTCATCTCAGAAATACCTCTGCGCTGAAACCACAAGAAGTACTCCTTGTTCCCTTTGTTTTATACATAACCACATTGCATTTGCCTCAGACTTTTAAAACAGTTGTTTCTTCCAGAAAGAAGGCAGTCTGATGGTTTCTTTCATTGTGGAGTGTCAATTGTCCTCAATAACTGCCCAGCCCATACCTCACTCCAGCTTGGCCCTGAAGAATTTTTCTTCCCTCCACAAGTGTTGCTTTTATCTGATATACCATCAGAAATATTCAGATTAACTTCTGTTCTTAAGGTCTTCAGAATTTTCCCCTCAGTATCAGTACTCAGCTTCTAGTTAGGTATCTTTCCCATGAGGTAACTTGACTCTTCATGCATGACCCTTTTTTCGGATTCTATAGTAGTCATGTGGCCTGCCTACAATTATTTCATCCTTCCAGGCATGTGGTAGGATTGTTCTTGAACACTATTTTGGAGTTCCATGTGGCATGTCATTTGTTTTGTCAGTGAAATGTAAACAGATATAACACTTCTGGGCAGAGGCTTTGGAAGCTGGTGTACGATTAGTTATGCCCTTTCCCCTAAGGAGATGACCAAGAAGGCACATGTCATGACAGATCCTATGCTATCTGGGTCCGGGAATGACAATGATGAGTACAGCCTGTCTGCCAAACCATGTTGAACATGTAACATGAGCAATAAATAAAAGTGGGTTGTAGGCCGGGCGCGGTGGCTCAAGCCTGTAATCCCAGCACTTTGGGAGGCCGAGACGGGCGGATCACGAGGTCAGGAGATCGAGACCATCCTGGCTAACACGGTGAAACCCTGTCTCTACTAAAATACAAAAAATTAGCCGGGCGTGTTGGCGGGCGCCTGTAGTCCCAGCTACTCGGGAGGCTGAGGCAGGAGAATGGCGTGAACCCGGGAGGCGGAGCTTGCAGTGAGCTGAGATCTGGCCACTGCACTCCAGCCTGGGCGACAGAGCGAGACTCCGTCTCAACAAAAAAAAAAAAAAAGTGGGTTGTGTTAAGAAACTATAATTGTTTTGCTGTTGTTGCTGCATATTTTTACCTGTCCTGCTGATGCAAAGTCCCCAAATGTCTGGAACTGCAAGGCTACACACAACTCAGGCCTTTCTGGTCCAGCCTCTACTAAATCAAGATGGTAGTCAGGAAAACAGTTGAAGTTAAGGTGGCGGTAGTTATCATCTCCTAAAATCAATGCTGAAATTCACCATCTTGATTTCTACCATCCTGGAAGACACCAATAGGCAGACTTTAGATTCCATGATTTCCACAGGGATGTAACCGCTTCAAGGGAGAAAATAAGGTAAGTAGGATATGGAATTGCAGAGCTGACTTTTTAAAAAACAAGCCTGGTGCATTGGCTCATGCCTGTAATCCTAGCACTTTGGGAGGCCGAGATGGACGGGTCACTTGAGGTCAGGACTTCAAGACCAGCATGGTCAACATGGTGAAATCCCATCTCTACAAAAAATACAAAAATTAGCTGGGCTTGGTGGCGCGTACCTGTAGTCGAAGCTGAAGCAGGAGAATCACTTGAACCCAGGTGACAGTGGTTGCAGTGAGTTCACACCTGGGCAACAGAGCAAGACTCTATCTCAAAAAACAAAACACCAGCCAACTCCATACCAAAGGGCTTTAGCAGAGCTAAAGTCAGAGCAGTGGGAATCTGGTTCACTCTATGGAATGACAGGAGCAAATACCTTTCTGGAGTACAGGGATTTAACAAAAGTGCCAGAACCAGAAAGAGCAACCATGTTCAGGGTTCCTTGCTTGTCACTAATTTCCATTGCTCTTAGCCTTTACTTTCCACTGGTCTGACATGGAGAATTCAGGAATCTCAGTCAGTTACAGGATTCTGAGACTTATGACTATAACCAATGGGATCTGTTTGGTTAAAAGTGGTAAGTTGATAGATTTGATTTTCAGAGCCCCGTCTCCTCAGTTCCTAACCCTTGGAGACTCCCACTGTATCCACCTATCCCAAGTCTCCTTCTGGACAGGTTGGTTATCAATCAGCTTCTCTTGAACTGTTGTTGGCTAAGTATTTTAACAAACACTATTTCAGTAACTCTTCACTGTGTAGCTCACATGAAAGGCACTAGGGATAAAGAGGTGGTAAGAAAAGTCACTGATTTATAGTCTAGTGCTAGGTTGGCAAATTATGGCCCATGGACCAAATCCAGCCTGCTGCTAGGTTTTGTAAATAAAGTTCATTGGAGCACAGCCATGCCCATTAATTTACATACCAGTTTTGACTGCTTTTGCACCAAAGTTAGAGGTAAGTAGATGCAACAGAGATTGTACGTTCCGCATACCTAAAATGTCTATCATCTGGCCCTTTACAGAAAAACTTTGCTGACTCTTACCTAGTGGACTATTAACCTTTCCAGGAGAGTTTGCATTTTAGTAACAGTCTCTCTAAGACTAATGCTGTAACACTCAAGGGAATTCCACTAATGGAGGAAATTTAGGCAACAGGTAGATATCTTGAGGGAAGATATCCCGTCTGGCTGCTGTCAAATCATACCCTATAGGCAACTGCCTTCTCTGTGAATTCAGGAAAGTGGACTGCCTTTTCCAAATCTCTATCCAAAAAGGAAAGCGTGGTGAAGGAGAGGCAGCTCTCATCACTGTGGCTGGTTCCCTGGAGGAAAAGTTGGAGAGGCGTCTGACCTTCCTGCAGCTCATACCTTCTGGGTGACAGGAGAGGGCGGGGGGTCATGGTTTGCCTTCAGAGTTGCCAACCTGGCACTCTGCCCAGGAGCCACTTTGACTTCTTTATTCCTCTGGCTTTTCTGATGACAACAGACTGATTTTATTTTATTTATTTTTGCAAACCTTAAAAAAATGCTTCACTGCTCTATCTTTCCAAAGGAACAGAGAAAGGGGACTGAGTGAGGAGTTTTGTAAGTTTCCATCAGTTATTTTTGCTAAGGGAAAGTGTGAAAAGTCAAGAGTCAGAGACAGGGCAGGAAGCTATCATGTATCAGGGAGCCTTTTTGCTGAGCTATGTCCACTCCTTGTGTGAAACAATGGCTGTCCTCCCACTGAAATGCCTGGCTATTCTCAGTGTGAAGAGCCCCTCCCTCAGTAATGGGGACAAGCAAGGTTTTTTGTTTTCATTTTTTTTTTTGCCATAAGGACTATGATTCTCTTCCAATAAGCTCAAGGACTTTACCCTTAATCCTCAGATGGAGGCTGAGCTGTAATCTCCATCCCTGGAATGCAGCTCACTCAAGCCACACTGCACAGAGTCAGCTAGCTCAGCACCAAGGTGGTGCCTTCCTTTCAAGGCCATGAGTGACACCTCGGGCCTGAGGCTTGCCTGTTGGTCTACCTGCTGAGAGCTCTCAGGAGGAAGCTTCCACAGCCTGTGACGTTAGCCTCAAAGGAGAGGAGAGAAAAATCATACGGGGCCTCAGAGCCCCTCTTCCTCCTCTGGTGTTATCATGGAAATACATTCAATTCATCTCTGCAAATATGGGTGAAGTGTCTGGGGAGCAAGGTAGTACCCTGATAAGAGCTAGGAGAGGCACAAAGATGTCTATGTCATGGTTGCCATTGCCTTCAGAATCATACAGGACAGAGAGTTAAAAAAAAAACAACAAAAACAACAAAAAACAAAACCAACAAAACAAAACAAAACAAAAAAACAAATTTCAAAGCAAGATGGATAGAATAAAGTCTATAAAAGGAGAAAGACAAATGTAGGTTGAAATCTCAACTCTGCCACTTACCAGCTATATGACTTTGGCTATATTATTAATTCATCCAATGAACATTAATTGAAGGCCTACTATGTACCAGATAGTTCTCTAAATGCCAAAGATACAGAATGACCTGACTTAAAGGAGAAGACCCTTATTAACCTAATTGTATTTACACATTCTAACAGAGGTAGACAGACAATAAGCATGCAAACAAATGAATGAAAAATGTAATTTCAGAGAGTGATAGTGCTCTCTGAAGAAAATAGAATATTGGGCAAGTGTGAGTTGGCGTGGTGGTGCTTTAAGAATGGATGGTAAGGCTGGGTGCAGTGGCTCACGCCTGTAATCCCAGCACTTTGAGAGGCCAAAGCGGATGGATCACAAGGTCAGGAGATCGAGACCATCCTGGCTAACTCGGTGAAACCCTGTCTCTACTAAAAAATACAAAAAACTAGCCGGGCGAGGTGGCGGGCGCCTGTAGTCCCAGCTACTCGGGAGGCTGAGGCAGGAGAATGGCATAAACCCGGGAGGCGGAGCTTGCAGTGAGCTGAGATCCGGCCACTGCACTCCAGCCTGGGCGACAGAGCGAGACTCCATCTCAAAAAAAAAAAAAAAAAAAAAAAAAAAAGAATGGATGGTCAAGGCAGGCTTCTTGAAAGAGATGACAACTAAGCTTAGACCTAAGGAAGGAGGCAGCCAGGCAACAATCAGAAGAGGATTCCTGAAAGAGGGAAGTATTGGTGCAAAGATCTGCTTACGTAAGTCTCTAAACTTCAGCTTCTTTACCTATAAAATGTGAATAATTTATTTAATAGGAGTGTTATAAAGGTTCAGTGATACAATGTATGTCAAGATCAAGTATTTATCTCAAAGCATAGCATAAAGCAAGTGCTGCTTAATATGACTAAGTAAAATATATCAAACACAGAGGAGCAGTTCGTTCCGATGAGTGTGAGAGAACTGCTGAGTGGTGAAGGGCTAGTTTGTGACCCAAGCCTTCCAGAATGGGTAGGTTTGGGTAGGCAGATAATAGGTTTGATTTCTCTGCTCTTTGTTCCTGTGTCACTCAGGAGTTTCTCTTTCCAAAGCCTGACCATGCTTCATTAAAATAATGTAAGCATTTTTCTCTTCTCTAATCTGTTATATAAATTATATAAAGGGAGAGGCTGCCATTTTTTTCATCATTCTACTCCAGTACTTAAATAAGATAGTGCAGCAAAGCATTTAGAATTATAATTTGTGCGTGAATGAATGTTAGGAGGGCATTTAAGGTAGTAAGTACAGCATGAAGTTGAGTCTGTTTGGGAACTGGCAATGGACCAGCAAAGCAAGAAGCTAGGACCCATGGAGGGAAAAGTAGGAAATAAAACAGACTAGTCAGTTGGAGTCAAATCATAAAAGATCTTGAAAACTTGATTTTCTCAATGAACACTGACACAATGATGTGTGGGATGACCATTTCTGCTGTTCTTCAAATGCACATGTTAGGAGCTGCAAGGAAACTATGACTTCTTGTCTCCACTGTGGGAGTGAGCCGACGTTGTCCTGTGGACACCATCCACTATTGTCCCAGAGCCTGAGGAGAGTTACTTCACTGCAGATGGCCTTAGGGAATATTTTGCTAATATCCGTTTGTACACAGGCACACCTCGTTTTGTTTCACTTTGCTTTGTGGCACATCTCAGATACTGTATTTTTTACAAAATGAAGATTTATTTAACACAACTTAACCCTGTGTTAAACAAGTCTGTTGGCATCGCTTTTTTTTTTTTTTTTTTCCAACAAAATACACTTACTTTGTGACTCTGTATCACATTTTGGTAATTCTCCAAATATTTCAAACTTTTCCATTATTATTATATCTGTGATGGAGTACTATTGAAATCATTTTGGGGTGCCACAAACCACACCTATAGAAGATGTCAAACTTAATCAATAAACGTTGTGTATATTCTGACTGCATCCCTGATAGGCCTGTCTCCTGGGGCTCCTTCATTCCTTTTCATACAGTAATATTGAAATTAGGCCAATTAATAACCCTACGATGGCCTTCAAGTAAAAGGAAGAATCGCATGTCTCTTTTTAAATCAAAAGCTAGAAATTTTAGTGAGAAAAGTGTGACGAAAGCTGAGATAGGCCAAAAGCAAAGTCTCTTGCACCAAACAGTTAATCAAGTTGTGAATGGAAAGGAAAAGTTCTTGAAAGAAATTCAAAGTGCTTCTCCACTGAACGTATGAATCATGAGCAAGTGAAACAGACTTACTCCTGATGTGGGAAAAGTTTTAGTGATCCGTATAGAAGATCAAACCAGCCACAATAGTCCTATAAGTCAAAGGCTAATCCAGAGAAAGACCCTGACTCTCCTCAATTCTGTGAAAGCTGAGAGACGTGAGAAAGCTGGAGAAGAAAAGTTTGAAGCTGGAAGAGGTTGGTTCATGAGGTTTAAGGAAGGAAGCTGTCTCTATAACACAAAAGTGCAAGATGAAGCAGCCAGTGTGGCTGTAGAAGCTGCATCAAGTTATCCAGAAGATTTAGCCAAGATCATTGATGAAGGTGGCTACACTAAACAACAGATTTTCAATGAAGATAAAACAGCCTTTTTTGAAAGAAGATTTCATCAAAGACTTTCATAGTTAGAGAGGAGAAGTCAATGCCTGGCTTCAAAGCTTCAAAGTACAGCTGACTCTCTCATAAGGAGCTAAAGCAACTGGTGTCTTTAAGTTAAAGGTAATGCTCATTTACCATCCTGAAAATTCTAAATCCCTTAAGAGTTATACTAAATCTACTCTTTCCATGCTCTGTAGATGGAATAACAAAACCTGAATGAGAGCACACCTGTTTACAGCATAGTTTATGGAATATTTTAAGCCCACTGCTGAGACCTACTGCTAGAAAAAAAAAGATTTCTTTGAAAATATTACTGCTCATGGACAATGCTTCTAGTCACCCAAGTGCTCTGATGGAGATGTATAAGAGAAATGTTTTCATGCCTGCTAACATAACACCCATTCTGCAGCCCATGGATCAAGGAGTAATTTTGACTTTCAAGTCTTATTATTTAATAAATATATGTTGTAAGTCTATAGCTGCCATACATAATACTTCCTCCGATGAATCTGGGCAAAGTAAGTTGAAACCTTCTGGAAAGGATTTTAGATGGCACCATTCTAGATGCCATTATGAACATTCATGATTCTTGGGAGGAGGTCAAAATATCCATGGTAACAAGAGTTTGGAAGAAATTGATTCCAACCCTCATGGATGACTTTGAGAGGCTCAAGACTTCAGTGGAGGAAGTAACTGCAGATGTGGTGGAAATAGCAAGAGAACTAGAATTAGAAGTGGAGCGTGAAGATGGGACTGAATTGCTGCAATCTCCTGATAAAACTTTAACGGATGAGGTGTTGCTTCTTATGAATGAGCAAAGAAAATGGTTTTAGAGATGGAATTTACTTCTAGTGAAGATGCTGCAAACATTGCTGAAATGAAAACAATGCATTTAGAATATTATACAGTTGATCAAGTAGCAGTAGTGTTTGAGAGGATTCACTCCAATTTTGAAAGAAGTTCTACTGTGGGTAAAATACTATCATACAGCATCACATGCTACAGGGAAATCTTTCACGAAAGGAAGAGTCAATTGATGTGGTAAACTTTATTGCTGTCTTATTTTAATGAATTGCCACAGCCACCCTAACCTTCAGCTACCACCACCCCGATCAGTCAGGAACCATCAACATTAAGGTAAGACCCTTCACCAGCAGAATTGCAACTTACTGAATGTTCAGATTATTGTTAGCATTTTTTTAGCAGTAAGGTATTTTTAAATTGAGGTATGTGCATTTTTTAGACATAATGCTAGTGCACACTTAACAGAGTACAATATAGTATAACCATAACTTTAATATGTACTGTGAAACCAAAAAATGTGTGTGACTTGCTTTATTGCATTATTAACTTTATTACAGTGATCTGGAACTGAACCTGCAATAACTCTGAGGTATGCCTGTATTAATATTCATAATAGCTAACATGTATTGGGTACCTATTACATGTTTTTGCTGAGTATTTGGCAAACATAATTTCACTTTATCTCTGTAATGTACCTACAACTAAGAATTATTATTAGTCATACTAAAAAGTGAAAACTCTGGGCTTAGAGAGGATAAATGAATGACCTGCCTGAGGTTACGTAACTACCAATTTGCTGAGTCTGGACTTGAATTTAGGTGTCTCTGATGTCAAAGCTTAGGGTCTGTCAGTATACACTATTGCTATGAATTGAATGTTTGTGTCTGCTGTGTCCTGTCCCAAATTCCCAAATTCATATGTTAAAATCCTAACCCCCAAAGTGACAGTAGTAGGAGGCAAGGCTTTTGGGAGATGATTAGGTAATAAGGGTAGGACCTGCTGAGTGAGATGAGTGTACTTATAGAAGAGATTCCAGAAAGCTAGCTTGCTCCTTCTACCATGTGAAAACCCAGCTACAAGGCACTCACTCTATGGTCTTTCATTATAGCAGTCTAAATTGACTAAGACACCTAGGATCTGTAACATTATTATTTAATTATTATTTATTTCTTCATCTTCTTCAAAACAGAGGCTAAGGTGAGGTGTATTTTCATAGTGCTGTGAAGAAATACCTGAGATTGGGTAATTTATAAAGTAAAAGAGGTTTAATGGACTCATAATTCCACATGGCTGAGGGGTCCTCACAATCATGGTGGAAGGCAAAGGAGAGCAAAGTCACGTCTTACGTGGCAGCAGGCAAGAGAGAGTGTGCAGGAGAACTGCCCTTTATAAAACCATCAGATCTTGTGAGACTTATTCACTATCACAAGAACAGCATGGGAAAAAAACACCCCTGTGATTAAGTTATTTCCCACAGGGTCCCTCCCATGACATGGGGATTATGGGAGCTACGATTCAAGATGAGATTTGGGTGGGGACACAGCAAAACCTTATCACAAGGATTGAGTACCGATGCTTCATTTAAGAGGTGTGTTCTCCAGACAGTGAGAACAAGAACAAAATAAATGAAAGGGGAGTAATGCAAGGTGGACATGTTTCTATTCCAGCTACTGCTTCATGGTGAGCTGTGAAGAGACACAGCCTTGTTCATTGTTCAGTGAGAGTGTCTGTGGTGGGCTGAATGGTGGCCCCTCAAAAGATCCGTCCACATTCGAATTCCTGGAACCTATGAACGTGACCTCATTTGGAAAAGGGGGTTTTGCAGATGTAATTAAGGATCTTGAGATGAAGAGAACATCCTGCATTATCTAGATGGGCCTTGAATCTAATGTCAAGTGTCCTCGCAAGGGACATGAGAGATTTGACAGGCAGCAGGGGAGGAGGAGGCAGTGTGACCATGGAGCCAATGATTGAAGTGGTGTGACCACAAACCAAGGAGTACTTGAAGCTGCCAGAGCCTGAAAGAAGCAAATTACTGAATCTCCCCTAGAGCCTTTGGAGGAAATGAGGCCCTGCCAATACCTTCATTTTGAACTTCTGGCCTCCAGAACTGTGAGAGAATAAATTCCTGTTTAAAACCACCCAGTCTATAGTAATTTGTTATAGCAGTCACAAAAAATTAATTCAGTGTCTACTCAGTTGTGTGGACATCTCCAATCAGGATGTACAGAGAAACCATATCTTGCAGAAGTCCACAGAGGAAAGAAAGAGGGAATTTACTGGGCTTTCTCTCATTCCCTATTTGCCTTTGGTCAAATTTTACTCCACAGGATAATTGTCTCTTCTCACATCTCCCAGCAATACGTGGCTTTGCTGGGAGCTGCTTGGGAAAACAGAACCTTAAGGTGAAATGTTTCATTCAAAAGCAGGAGTGGCAAAACAACAACAACAAAAACCTAGAAACAGAAGGCCACATGGCTAATGAGCCTTGGGATACAGCAATCCCTACAGGGAGGGTCTGACCTTCTTGGCAAGCAACTGGGCAACCCCAAATGCTGAAACTGCTCAGGCCCAAATGTGTCTGGTGGGTTGTTACAGCGGTGAGATACAGCCAGTGGCCGAGGGGTCCAGAAATGATGGTACCAAGTGGATCTTGAGGAGGGACAGAAAACATGCCTGATGAGAATCATCAACCTCAACCCACCATTTCAGTCACAAAGACTTTATCTGGTGTCCACTGTGTGCAGAACATTCCTGGCATGAAATTCTTTCTGCTAACCAAGTTGTGACATGTATTGTAGGATGGCTCATTCAACATACAATCCCAACTCCCTCTCCTTTGCCTTCTTTCACTCTAAAGTCTGGGAAGGTTCATATTTTATTTTTTAGCTTCTCTTACAAATCATAGTGGCCATGCAGTTTTGGCCAATAGACTTAGGCAGCTGTGTATTGGAGAGGTTATTTCTTCCTGAAACCTCACAGAGATAAACTCCTATCTCCTACTGCTTCTTCATGCCTGGGGTGCAGTAGCCATCATGTGACCATGGGGCTAATACATAAAAAGAGGCCAAAAGAATCCTAAAGACATGCACCCAGATGCCACTGAACTGCAGAACCAGCACCAGCAGCTGTCTATCCTTTGACTTCTTGCTGTGTGAGTATATTAGTTAGTTAGGACTGTCATAACAAAATACCACAGACTGGATGCCTTAAGCAACAGAAATTTGCTTTCCCATGGTTCTGGAGGCTAAAAATCCAAGATCAAGCAGTTGGTATTGGCAGATTTGACTTCTTCTGAGGCCTTTCTCTGTGACTTGCAGATGGCTATTTTTTTTTTTACTGTATCCTCACGTTTTCTTCCCTCTGTGCATGTAAATCCCCAGTGCCTCTTTGTATGTCCAAATTTCCTCTTCTTATGAGGGCACCAGTCACATTGGATTGGGCCATGGTTGTCAATATTACATGTCAACTTGACTGTGCTACTGGGTTCCCAGATAGTTGGTCAAACATTATTCTGGGTGTGTCTGTGACGGTGGTTCTGAATGAAATTAACATTTAAATGGGTAGACTGAATAAAATGATTGCTGTACCTGATGTAAGTGGGCTTCATTCAATCAGTTGCAAGCCTGAAGAGAACAAAAAGTCTGGCCCTCCCCTGAGTACAAGAGAATTCTTCCTGCCTGATGGCCTTTGAACTGGAACATCAGCTTTCTTCCAGCCTTTGGACTCTAATGGAAACATTAGCTGTTTCTGGGCCTTTAGACTGGAATTTATTTTCACTGTCAGCTTTCCTAGTTCTTAGGCATTGGAACTCAGACTGGAATTAACACATGGGCTCCCCTGGGTCTCCAGTTTTCCTACTCATCCTGTAGACCTTGAACCTCAGAACCTACCAGCCTCCAAAATTATGTGAACCAATTCCTTACAATGTGTGTATGTGTGTGTGTCTGTGTGCTTCTGTGTGTGTGTGTGTACATATCCTAATGGTTTTGCTTCTGTGGAGAATTCTGAATAATAAAAGGCCCAGCCAAGGGCCATGATTCATTTTAACTCAGTCGCCCCTCTAAAGGCCCTGTCTCCAAATACAGCCATGTTCTGAGGTTGTGGGGTTTAGGGATCCAACATATGAAATTTGGCAGGACTCAGTTCAGTTCCCTAACAGTAAGTAAACAGTCCTTTATTTGTTTAAGCTGTTGTTACTTGCAGTTGAGAACATACTTAAGTGCTTGCACAAGGTGTGGATTCACATACTAAGTTTGATAATTCACAAGAAAGTGTGTGGTTATGTTTCCTATTAGCATGTACCAGTTTCTTCCATCTTTGAAGAGTCATTTAGTGGTTAAAACCTGGGCTTGGGAAAAAGTAGGTCTCAAAGGGGATCTGTTTGATGACCAGCTTTGGGGGCATCCCCCAACCATGGTTCTGTTTGTCCCTTCACAGCTAATATTAAAATAACGCTATATGCCCTTGATGTGAAAGTCATTGCACATATGGAGTCATCATCGGGGCTTGGGAGTGGAGCTGGGGAGTTCAGCAGCCATGGAGAAGCAGCTCTTTTTAGCGACACGTATTGAAATGTCCTGACGTGTGCTTCCCAGCCATGTCAGCTGCTAATCTGTATGAATTAATGCTGTAATAATTGGGCCATATTCAGCAAGCACTAATTTCTTTCACTACATCAAATCAAGCCTCATGATTGTTTAGAAATAAACAAGCCATACCCAGAATGTTGAATCTCCACTCCAGCAGCTGGGTTCCGAACAGATCTGGAAAGCTCTGGCAAGGAGGCTGGGTTGACCAATGGTAGGACTCATTCCTGAGAGTGGATGTCCAGACACAATCATTTTAGGCCTGATTGGACCCAATTACATTTTAAAGATGAAAGGAAGCCAGGTTTTTTTTTTCTGCACGGTGTTCAAATTCACTCAGGAAACATCCTTCAGTGCTTCTGTCTTCTTCCAGAGCCTACACCTAGACAGCATAAAGAAAACAGCCTAGCAGCTAATGTCTCCAAATGAGCTGTCATTACCCATGCCTTGCTCATGGTGTCACTGGAGTGAGACCATGAGACAGAATATTTCAAAGACTCACAGGTCAGACTGCAAATAAACCTCAGAGGAAGTGTCTAACAGACACTTGCAAGCAAGAAAACAGGAAAACCGAAGCAGGAGAGAGGGCGAGAGGGCAAGTGAGCACGGGATGCTGGCCTTTACGCTGCCTGCAGGATGGGGGAAAGAAGAACTAAATCTAAGATGATGAGAAAGACGGTGCATACAAGACTGATGAGTTATGCTAGAAAGAGTATGGGGTGGCTCTCCAAATAATATATTTAGCAGATCAGTGGGAACATAAGATTTCTCACTGTAGTCACTTGGCGATGCTTTCAGTAGAATCATGGATGTCAATATTGCAGTATCCCTTCTCTTTCACTCACACACTCTCATATTAATGAGCACCTTCTCCAGGCCAGGCCCTGTGCTTGATCCTGGGGAACAAAGCAGACACAGGTCCTGCCTTCCCTCCCCTTCTCTCCTATCCTTTCCCATCCTGTACCTTTCTCTTTCTCTCCCTCCCTCCCTCCTCGTCTCCCTTCCTTCTTCCTCTCGCCTCTATGCCTAGGGTCTAAATAAATTTGGGGGAAGATTAATATTCTGTTCAGTGGAACCATTGTTTGCTAACCACTTACTAATTAATTTTCCAAATAAGCAATGCAGGACTGAATTGCACATCTTTTCTCACAGCAGTTGTTATATGTAGACATAAGGATCTCCCCCCTCCCCACCCTGGGGTGCCTCCCTCAATCTCTCCCCCCGTGTTTGCTGCTTCGCACTCCACTCCCCACGAGCTGCTTATCTATCCACAAGCTTATAATGTCAGTGCCTTCTAAAGCTTCTTTAGAATTCCCTCCTCTTCCCTTCTGTCCTCATCCTGTCAGTCAGGATGAAGAAAATTAAGTTGTGTAAGTCTGTGATCCCAGTTTCCAGGCCCTAGAGCTGTCTGGGAACTGCTAGGTCACCTTGGTCTGGATTCAGATGGGAGACGTAAAAAGCCGCAGGAGCTCTGGGAAATAGGTGCCAGTGTGTCCCCAAAGCTCCAATTTTCTAGTCCATAATTTGGAAAGCAGAAAGAAAGCTGTGAATCAAAGCTCCAAGGAAATTGTTTATAGCGATGGTGTCAATGAACCAGAACCGAAAGCAGGATGAGGCTCCCAGGCCACCTTCCACTCTCAGGAGCTGCACTGCAACGTATGGTGTGTAGGTCGTGCACTGCACAATAGGCTCAGTGGAAAGGGCAGCTCCCTTTCAGCTGTCCCAGCCCAGTTAGGGGCTCTTTGCAGAGCTGCATTTGCCGCATGGAAGGGGGATCTTGTCATGCACTTGCCTAGTTGTTGGCCCCAGGGTTCATCTGCTTAGAGAGGCACCTTTTTTCAGATTCACACAGAGGGACCATACATGCCTACTCTGATTAGGAGAAGAACAAAATTATAAACTGATTGACTTTTTAAAGTGTTTTGTTTTTTTAATTTAAAAAATTGCTTTGAAGGTGTGTTTTAGAATTATTATACATTCAGTGCTATCTCTAATACCTTTCCTGTTTGATACTATAGTGATAATAGCTCCCATTTATGTGAACACTCTAGATGCCTGGTGTTGCACTGGGGGCCTGAATCTATTATTTGTGATTCTTCCTCCCCTACCTGCTTTTGCTTTGATTCACTACAGGGAGAGCATTCCTCCTACTTCATTGAATTTGACCTTGGCCCTGGCCTTGTGATATTTTGGCCCATAGAATGTGGGCAGAAGTAACAATGTTCCCTTCTTATAGACCAGCTGAGTCTATATGAGGCATGGTGAGTTGATGCCAACCCTCTTGAGGTTCTATTTTCTGCCATGAGAGAAAAGCTTGCCCCCAGGCAATTGTCACCCTTTCACCTGAAATCAAGACGCGTAAAGCAGACCCGAACCAGACCCAAGCCTAGAGGCCAGGAAAGCTCGGGCAAGAGCAGCTGGGTACATCTAAACTACAGCGAATGGAAACATGAATACAACATGAATGTTCATTATTTCAAGTCATGGAGAATGGGGGATTATTTGTTATGCAGCATCACAGTAATAGTGGACACCTATGATGTGTGTTTTTTTTTTTTTTTAAAAAAACAAACAAATTGTCACAACTACTCTTTAAAGTAAGTACAGTATTTCCATTTTACATAAAAGAAAACCAAGGGTCTGAGAGGTTAGAAAACTCATTTAAATTAATAACTGGTATATCCAGTATTAATATCTAGGTCTGCCCGATTCCAAAGCCTGTTCTCTTTCTACCTCCCTCATGTTGTATCCAGAATATTGATACTATGCCACCTAGAGCGATTCTTAACTAGCAAAAATTATGCTATTATAGCCAATAACTTTGCATTCTACTTACTAGAGCTGGGCAAGGAATTGTTTTGCAAGATTGCATCCAAAATGTCTCTCGGCTCAATTGTCAGTTCCACAAAAGATTCTATTAAACATAGTTCATCCTTCCTTTTCTCCTCTATGCACTCCACACTTTCTGTTATTCAAAGTTTGAAAGTTTTAAAGAGGATTCATATTTCTCCAGGCCGAGATTACCTATGGCTGCAGCAGAGTTTGACTTGCATTTTGTTTGTTGTCAATACAATAAGCCAGAAACAGATGCAGATCATTGAACTGAAGAATGACTTTTCTCTCTTGATGGCACTTTGAGCAGAAAAAACATCTTTGATGTATTGTTAAGTGAGAAAAAAATAGCAAAGTGCAGAACAATGTGTATTGTACATTATTATTTATATATTTTAAAAGCATACATACATGTATGTATGAATGTTTATATCTACATAGGCTGTCTCTGGAAGAGTACTCTAGAAATATAAAGGCAGTTGCCTCTGGTTTGGGAACATGGTGGCTTATGGGAAGTGAGGGTGGGAGAGAGAATGATTTTTCACTGAACAGTCCTTTAAAGTTTTTTAAATTGGTGTGCATGTTTACATTATTCCCCAAAATAATGAATACATTTTTTAAAGACAGAAAGTACATCTTCTATGGCCTCCCCCCCTTCACTTTATTTAAGCTGTGTCTATTGTGTCTCAGACACACTGACTTTTTGAAGGGATTCGAGAGGAGGAGCTAGCCCAAGAGGAAGAGGCCCTTTCTGACATGTTCTCTTCCTCTTGATAGTTGAGGTGCATATAAACATCTTCAAAGTCTCCATGGACAACAGAGACAACACGAACTGGAGCCCACTGGCTCCCACAAGTGAAAGCGATTTTCTTCATTCATGACTCAAAGGCTGTAGAGTGAAAAACAAGAATTGATCAGCTGTTTTATTGTTTTGTTTTTAAAGACCAAACACGTCATCTTATCTTGTTCTGAGTGAGACAGCTACATGATGAACATCCTAAAAGTTGAAGACCTTGGATTTACACCTGCAAGCCAAGGATGTTTTTCTGTTAAATTCTAATCATATCATTAGAGTTTATTAATTGTTTCAACAAACAGACATCTATGTCCATTCATTTTTTTTAAGACAGGGTAAATAAATCAACTTTCAAATCATGTCCTTCTGCAAACGCCAGCTGCACAGGAAAAGGAAGGCCGCCTGTTAGCAGCCTCTCACTGAAGGGCTAGGCTGAGGGTGTTGGTGTGCATGCCCAGAGCAGAGCTGTCTGTTAATGAGTCCTACAGCCCACAGGAAAGAACCTCAGCGGAAAGCAAGAAGGCAGAACAATTGTGTGAACTGAGCTCCCTTTCTTACTCTCCAAACATCTGGCCACTGTATGTGTCATTTCTTTGATTCAAACTTGCTCTGGGGTTATTGATAGGGAAAATCTCCACCTGGGGGCTGGAAGGGACTGCTTCTTCATCAAAGAATAGCTAGCACAGACTCACTTTTAATAGCAAAATAATAGAGCAGGTCACTTATAAACCACATTTCTGAAACTGCCCAGCCATGCTCTGCCAACTCTTCATGGGGAGAATAAGACAAAAGCTGGAAGCAAAGAGAGAGTAAGGAAAGTCCTTAACGATTAGGGCTGAAGAAAAAACAAAGCATGCAAGACGCCATCTTGATGTTGGCTAACGATGGGGAAAATCTCTGCTGTTTAATATAATGCATTTATAAACACAAGGGACAGCAAGTTTATTTTTGTAGTTCTGCATCTTACATTTTCCCAATTGATTCTGTTTCTTTTCTTCTTCTACGTCAGAACAGCCAAACAGGATTCAAGTGATGCATTTGGATAGCTTGCTTCCCTGAATTGTGTCTATATCCATTAACACGGCAGACACTTAGTTCCACCTGTAGACATGACAGTTTTGTCATCTTCACAACTGTTCTCATTGTCCTGATCCTTATTTCATTTTACTGGGCTACCTTGAATAACAACCTCCTGGGTTTATTTTACTGACAGTTAAAAATCAGTTTTGGTAGTAATTTTGCCTGGAAATCAGCTATTAAGTTTATGTGCTTGTCAAATTTTAACTATATGCCTAATTTAAAAGTACTTACAGCCACTTAAATTTGGTTGAGTGCCAATTAAGATGCAGTCAAATCTCAATGACTGCACACTGCATGCTTAGTTTGCAGCAGACTTCTTTCCCTTCTCTTTCCACCTCTCTTGTTAGCACCTGCACCAGGAAATGGGTGGGTGGGTAGGTGGGTGGGGTGCAGAGAGTGAAGGAAAATGAAAGTGATGCTGAGCCAGCACCACCAAAGGGAGACTCAGAGTCTTACCTTTGGGCTCTAAAAATGAAATCGATGGCACGACTTTAGATTGCCAGAGACTAAATTGGCAGCCACATACTTGAAAGACGTGAGAGTTTGGTTAATTGCAAGCTTAATATCTTGAAAAAACACAAAATTCATGTTAGACTTATGGCATACTAACATGCACTGTTCTAAATGCTTCATAAATATTAACTCTTTTCATTCTCATAGCAACTTTATGAGGTAAATACTATCATTATACCCAATTATCAGATGGAAAATTGAGGCATAAAGAGAATAACTTGCATATAGTTACATTGCTAGAAAGTTCCCGGGTCAGAATTCAAATTCTGCCATTCTGGCTCCAGAATCCATGCTCTGAAGGCTGGACCTTCCTCTGAGCCAGCAGCAGGGTGCAGCCACTACAAAACAAATACAGAGTATGTTCCTGTTTGATGTTATCGCTGGCTGAAGCTCATTGCAATAAATGTTACAAAGCTCAAAGTCTCTATGGGAAGAAAAATAGATGTCCAAAGCCAGTTCAATTCTTTCAAATAATAGCAACCAAAATAAAATTAGAGAATCTTAAAAATAATTAATATTATCCTTAGTATCAATTAGAAATATGAGGGTAAAATTTCAAGCCAAATTAACTTTCCCAGGTCTTCAACTTCTCATCTGCCCAGTGCTTGGTAAGAGCTAGATAATTTCCTAATCCTTTCACATTTTAAGCTTCTTATATTCTCCCAATTGATCTTTCAGGTCAGTGATGTGTCCATTTATTTAGTCATACATAGAATTGGTGTTTCTCCAGCATTAGCGTTTTTTTTTTTTTTTTTTTTTTTTGAGATGGAGTCTCACTCTGTTTTCCAGGCTGGAGTGCAGTGGTGTGATCTCAGCTCACTGCAACCTCCACTCTCGGTTTCAAGCAATTCTCCTGCCTCTGCCTCCTGAGTAGCTAGGATTACAGGCACCTGCCACCACGCCTGGCTAATTTTTGTATTTTTAGTAGAGACGAGGCTTCACCATATTGGCCAGACTGCTCTCAAACTCCTGACCTCTGGTGATCCACCCGCCTCGGCCTCCCAAAGTGCTGGGATTAGTGTTAGTGTTTTAAAAGGCAACTTGCTCGCTTTGTGGGGAACAGTCTGATAAGAAGATGAGACACAGGCATAGGGACACATACAGCTGTATGCAAGCGATACATAAAATGTATGCATGCAGCTGTAATGAAAGCTTGTGAAGTGCCAGAGCTGTGGGAATTATTGGGCAGTATCAGTTAGTGTTCTTATTTGCAGATAACGTTATCATTGTACCTGCTTTATGTAAGAAGTGTTGTTAAGGGAATATTAAACATGCCTAGAATCTTTGGAAGAGCTAGAGGAATATTCTCTGGGCTGATGCTCTAGGAACAATGCTTAACACTACCTTAGAGAACTGACCTGTTAAGGGTGATGCCTCACGCTGACCCTGGCACCAAGCAGATGGCTCCCACCACCTGCACCAGCACAATGCATGTTCCATGACCCCCTCATTTCCTTAACTCACTTCCAAATGAGAGTCTCTCATGGATGCAACAGGATTGAAAGAAACCGAAGGGCAGTGTGGGAGGGGGTGGGAAAAATAAAGTGTTTTTTGTGTCCTATTTAGGGGTAGCCAGGATTCATAAGACACTGTTGAATAGTAATGGAAGCTATCGAAATGTAGAAAGAGTGTTCAAGGGGTTTTAGGCAGCCACAAATAACAAATGTCTGCTGCAGATAATGTATTTCTTTACTCAGCACTGGGTAGGCTCTTCTTTAAGAGGAATGTTGAGTCAATGTTTGTTTGGGATATCCACGACTGAAATTTAATCCCTATTGATCTTTCATTAAGTATTTATTATGTTTTAGCTATGGTGATAGGTGTCTAACATGTTGTCGTGGACATATTGTTTTATGATATCACATTTTTTTCTCCTTTTTTTTTTCTGGTAAAATAGTACCCAAATTTCGCTCTGGGTAACTTTCCCATTCCCAATCTTAGAACTTGTTTGAGTAGAATTGACCCTGGTTTATCTTCAAGGATGAGGTCATGGCTTACCCCATTCAGCATGTTCCACTCCCTGGCCACAGTATTAAGGATGGGCATCTTCAGACCAGTGAATGTCAGACCCAGAACTTCCATTTGAATGTTGGACTAGAACATGGGAGGATGTGGTCTGAGCTTCTTGGCTGCCATCTCGACATCACCTGGAGTCTCAAGCAAAGGGAAAAAAGGAAGTGGAGAAAGTTGAAGTCCTTGTAACAGTATTTGAGCCCCTGGATCAAACTTGTCCTGTAATTGGAATACCCCTGGATTTTTGAGTCCTGTAAATGAATAAATTCTCATTTATCCTTAAACCATATTTTTGAGTCATGCTTGCTATGACTTACTTCCAAAGTTGTCTTAATTTCCTACACATACATTAACTCTTCTAATCCTCAGAAATAGCTCATGATGTTAATAGTATTATCACATTTCACAGATGAGGACACTAATACTCAAAAAGATTAGAAAGTCGCTTGTCACATCACTTATCCATATGATTTTAAAGCACGGGTCCTTAACTTCTATGTTATATAGGGACACTGGAGAGCATCAAAAGGGATAACAGCGCTGTGATTTGAGGTTGAAAAGCAGGCCCTACAGACAGAAGGTAAGTAGCCTCTGGAAGACAGGAAAATGCGTTGCATTCTTGTTTATTCCTTACAGCGCCCAGCCTCATTCTATGCACAGGCTTACTTTCAATATGAACTTCTTGCTTACCAAGTGAAGTGGCCAAGGAGGGAACTGAATGCATCCAGTCTGTGAAGAAAGGAAAACTAGTTTAGCAATGTCCCCTGAAAGACAAGAATGGTGAGTCTCATGCACCTTGGCTGGAGAACAAGGGTTCATGTGGGGTTGTCTATATCTCAAGCAGATAAACAAAGATCCAGCATCAAGCACAACCTTCTACTTTCAAGGGGTGTAAGACAATGCTGTGCAACACTGCAGACTCATTTTCCAGAAATATTAAAGAAAGAAAAATATGATGATTTTACTAGCATATTTGAAGCTTGCTTGGTCTCAGAAGCCATCTGATTCTTTTATCGCCTGTATCATTCTCTCTGCCTGAATTGCCCCTCCCACTCCTTGTTTGTCTGGCAAACTCATCCATTCTTCAACAGTTAACTCGAATGCCACCTCCTCTGGGAAGCCCTCACTGAACTTTTGACCCTGGTTTGATTCCTGCTCTCTCTATCTTTCCACAGCACCTTATGTACATCTACATTTTCTCTTAACACACATTGCTTTGGCAATCTGCCCAAATTTTCTGTACAGAAGTCAAGGAGCATGTCTTATTCCTCTTTGTATTCCCTGCCCCTAGCCTAATGCCTAGAACTCAGCAGGCAACCTTGTAAATCCTGCCAAGAAAGCCCTTCCTCAATCTCTAGAACCAACCTCTCATTCTATTATTCCTATTTATCCTTTAGGAGTCGGCTCAGAAATCACCCTTTTGGGAAGTAACCCCTCAAAGCTAGTTTATGATACCTCTTCTATGTAGTCTCCAAATCATCCTATGCATATAGCTATAAGCTGTATATAGCTATGTAACTATATGCCCATTTTCATAATAAAAATATTAAATGAATTAATAAATCAATGAAATGCAATCAGTATACATTATTTGAGTAATTGCATTATTTTTCATTTTTAGTTTTTTGAGACAGCATCTTGCTCTGTCGTCTAGGCAGGAGTGCAGTGGTGCAATCTCAGCTCACTGCAACCTTCGACTCTCGGTTCAGGCAATTCTTCTGCCTCAGCCTCCTGAGTAGCTGGGATTACAGGCATGTGCCACCTGGTTAATTTTTGTATTTTTAGTGGAGACTGCACTTTTCAATTGTCATAAAATGCCTTGCCCTCAAGTTTCCCTGCACATTGGTCAGTGGCATTCTTTGCTTCGCAAAGACATGGCAGATACAGTCTAAGAAAAGTGGCTAAGCTTGCCTCTCAGCTTCAAATGAGAATTTTTTTTTAAGAACAAAGTCCGATAAAGTTTGAAAGCCAGATGTTTTTGAGACTGAGAAGGAATCTCTAAATTCTAAAAGCACTGGAAAGCAGACATCCCAGTCCCTAATTGATTTGCCCCTGCTGATGCCATGTGGTGCAGAGGAAAGCTGTCTCCACTGAGCCCTGTTCAAATTTCAGACTCATGAACAAAATAAATAAATAATTGTTGTTTAAAGCCTCTGAGTGTTGGGGTGGTTTTTACACAGCAATATGTAGCCGAAGCACTGTGCTCTCTCTGGTCTTGCTCATTTATTTTAATAGCTGGACTGTTTACACTTTTTGCAAGCAAAAATGAGGCATGGAGGTCTGAGCATAAAGTTTCAAAATAAATACGAACGAGGAATAAACACAGGATATGATACAAAAGAGGTTCCTGACACCAGGAAGAAGAACATCCTTCCACGGTGGGGAATAACTTGTAAAGGGTCTTCCTTTGTTTGAGACTGGAGTAAAGATGCTGCTTTAGTTCAGTGGGAAAGTAGAAAGGGAAGGAGGAGAGAAGACACAGATCCTGGAGAGAAGATACATTGGAAGGGAAGGTGAAAGTTGAGGAAAAAACAAAACAAAACACTCTTTACAGGGTCCCCTGCACACGGCTGCAGTAGAATCACGAATATTAATTGAAGAGCATGTGGGGGAGACATTATGCTAGACTAAAGGGAATCCATGGGGAATGAAAAAGATAAGGATTCCTGCCATCATGGAGTCTACCTTCTAGTAAGCCCAACATGCAATGAACAATCCAGATGAATAAATCATGCAGTATGTTAGACAGTGATGACTACCCTGGGAAAAAAGAAAAATAAATAAAGTAAAAGAGGGGGAAACATTATGGGAGCATATGTGGTTTGCCAGTTTAGGAGGGGAGGTCTTACTGAAAAGATAATAAGTGTTTGATGGTCTAAGGGAGGTTAGTGGGAGAGCCACGTGTATACATATGGGAAGTAGAAGGGAACCGCAAGTGCAAAGGCCCAGAGACAAAAGCATTTGTGGGTGTTCAGGGAACAGTCAAGAGGGCACAGTGGCCAGTGGGGAGTGAGCCAGGGAACTGCAGTGAGGGATTTCTCTACGGCTGCCTAATATAAGTCACTGCAAAACTTAATGGCTTAGAACAATAATCACTTCTTTGTTAATAATTTCTACAATTTGAGCAGGAATTGATGGGGATGGCTTCTCTCTGTTCCATGTGACATCAGCTGGGATGAATCAGTGAGGGGCTGGGGCATGCACTTCTGAGATGGATCACTCACATGGCTGGCAAGGAGGTGCTGCCTGTCACCTGAGGATTCTGCAGGGCTACTAGCCGGGAGCCTCAGTTCCTCTCTACGTGGGCTGCTTTCTAGGCAGCTAGACTGCCTCACCCATGGTGGCTGGGTTCAAAGAGCAACTGTCCCAAAAGGCAGAAAGTGGAAACTGCTGTAACCTATTGGTCAGGTAGTACAGAGAGCAGATTCAAAGGTAGGAGACAAAGACCACTGGCCTCTCAAGGGGAAGACTGTCAAGGAACTTGAGGACCATGTTTTACAACTGCCACATGCAAAAAATAAAGAAAGAATTGGTATTCAAGAGGACAGCCTGGTCATCCAGGGCTTTAGAGATCATTGTAATGGATTTGGCTTCCTCTCCAGGAGAACTGAGGAGTGATTGGAGGATTTTAATAAGGGTATGACCCGACTTGACTAATGTTTAGCAGGAACACTCTGGCGCTAAATAAAGAATAGACTGTTAGATGGAGAAGGCAAACCTGTGTCCAAATATCCAGACAAGAAATAATGGTATATTGTCCCAGGGTAATAGCAACAAAAGGATAGGAAGTGGTCATGGTCTGTATATATTTTGAAGGAAGAGTCAACAGGATTTCTTGATGGGTTATCTCATATCTAATATAAGAGAAAAAGAGAAATTGAGGAAGATGCCAAGGATTTTGTATACAGCACATAGAAGAAGGGAGTTGCCATTATTTGATGTGGAAAATGCCAAGGAGAAGCAAATTTGGTGGTTAAGAGCAGGAACTTGCTTTTTGACATGTTAAGTTAGACATCCAACTACAGATGTTGAGTAGTAGGTGGATCTATGAGCCTGGAGTTCAGGGGAGAAGCCAGGGATGAAGATATAAATATGGGCAGTATAAGTATAGACATGGTGTTTAAAACCATGAGATTGGATGAGAAGACCAGGAAAGGGAGTGTGGATAGAAAAGAGAACAGGTTCAAGGACTAAGCCATAGCATCCTCCAGTGTTAAGAGGTCTTGGTTAGGGGGAAGAAAAGGACAAACAAAGGAAGCTAAGACAGAGCAGCAAATGAGGTAGGAGAAAATCTAGGAAAAAATACTGTCCTTCCAGCTGGCTGAAGGGAGTGGTTCAAGATGAAAGCAGTCACCTTGCTCAATATTGCCGATACGGCAACTACGATGAGAGCTGAGAATTGACAACTGAACTTGGCAAAGGAAAGTTCATTGAAGACCTTCACTGGAGTAGTTTCAGAGTTGCAAAGCTTCATTGAGTGGGTTCTAGAGAATTTGGAGGGGTGAATGGATTGGAGACAGTGAATACAGACAAGTTTTTGTCCTCCTCCTTGAGGAGTTTTGTGATAAAGGGAATAATAGTGTGAGGTTGTGGCTAAAGGGAGAAGTGGAATCAAGGGAGACTTTGGGTAGGAGAAATAACAATATTCATAAGCTGATGGATAAAGCCAGTAGAGAGAAAAAATAATAATGCAGGAGAGAAGAGAGAACTGCTGTAGCAATGACCTTGAGTTAGTGAGAGGAAATGGGATCTAGTGCATAACTGGAGGGGTTGGCCTTGGCTGGGAGCATGGACTGTTCGTTCATAGCAATTGGAGAGCAGAAGGTACATGCACACTGATGCTAGAAGGCTGGTAGGTGTAGTGGTGCAAGTTCCCTTCCAGTTGCTTTTATTTGCTCAGTGAAATAGGAGCTAAGGTCATCAGATGAGAGTGAAAGTAGAGACGTAGGTTTAAGGATAGAGTGGGCCATAAAACTGCAATCATGAATTTAAATGAAACCATCCAAAATAATTTTGATTTTTCTCCAGCTACATTCAGCTGCACAGGTGAAGGCACAGAATAGGCAGAGAATTGGATCTAACCAGGGTTGGAGTTTTATTAAGTTAGCAAAATGAAGTAAGAGAAAGAGGCAAGAACTTGAGTGCCTATGCAAGGAAGTGATTGTGATAATCGATCATGTAATTTAAGCTGGGTTAGGAGGGAAGTAAGAATATGAGAGAGGTTAAAGATAGCACAAATGTGATAGAACAAAAGCATTTTAGATCCTGGTGAGTTGAAGGGTTTGGAGGGGGGAGTACTAGAGAGAAAGAGTTAGAAAGACAGGAGGTGACAGTAAGAGAGTGGAAGACTTAAATTGAGATGATGGAGGATTTCAGTTATTGGGAACAAAGTTTAGGGTGTGATCCTGAGAGTGAACAGATAAAGTAGTTGGAGTACCATATCACAAGAGGAGAAGGGATCAAGAAACTAAGAATCCAAGGCCGAGGAAGGTTTATCTCCCTGAATATTGAACCCACACATTCTTATACCAGCAGTGGTAATAGACAGAGTGACTGTGAACCAGGCTGCAAAATCTTCAAGGAATGAAGGATGCAACCTGAGGTTTGGTGCATAAACTTGACAAGAAGGGGTAGTGAGTGATGGTATTTAATGACATAAACTTTAAAACTGGGTGGGCATGAGAGTTGGTGATCAGGAAAATAGGAGAATGGTCTAGAAGCAGCACCTAGGAGTAACAGGGACACTGTGGTTAGTCAGGAGAAATGTCAAGGATGGTACCCCAGGTCCTCCCATCTTGTGTGAGATGTGAAGAAAATCCAGCTTCATCTGTAGGCCCCAGTTGAAGAATGGAGAAGGTTTGAGACTGGCAGGGAGAGCGGAGGCTGGGGTCAGCATGAGAAGGCTAGAGAGTGCAGGAACTTCTCAATTGGAATCAGTGAAAAGGCATGGCACTATGAAAGACCAGGTGGGTACCTGTGCACAGTGTCCAGTGACAGGGTGGGGCCAAGGACACCTCAGCAGAGGTCAGTTAGAATTGAGACAACCGCCCGTGAAACAAAGTCTCCACCTGCAACCATAAGGATGTGAAATTGCACCTGGGTGCTGTCTCATCAGGGGGAGAGGGAGGAGGGAGTAGCCATAAAAGGCATCCCTGGAGGGATGCCTAGAGCTTTGAAACTTCTCAGAGCAGTTGGTCTGGGCTGCATCTTCCCCAGCCCAGACCTATGAACCTATTTTCTGGCTTCTTTTGTTGGTAAAACTATATCAATAATAGTAATTTTAAAAGATGGTTTTGATCTCTGCTGATCCTCCTTCTCCTCACCGCCCCCCCTCCAAATAATAGGGAAATTGGTGGGATTTAAGTGCCAATGTTTGCAGGAACATATGACTTTAAAAATACTCATTTAGAAAATAATTAAAATAATACATTTGCTGTAGCACATTTAGAAATTAAAAATAAATATAAAGAAGAAAATGAAATTCAAACATTATCCCTCTATCTAGAGATAACTATTCTCAATATTTAGGTGAGTATCCTTCCCTACATGCATTATACAAAAATGGGATCATATCAGATACATAGTTTTAGAAATTTTTTGATTGAATAATATAGTGCTTCCTTGCTACTCTTCTTATACATCACCCTAATGGCTGACAGTATTTCAGTTCATATATCTACTAATTATTCATCCAGTTCTGTTACAGAACATTTAAATTGTTTCTATTTTTCACTATTAGAAACAACAGGAGGATGAACTCCATTTTAGCTTTAACTTTGTACAAAGCCTTAATTGCTTATTTTCTATTAATAAAGTACTAGACTTTATTGGGTCAATTACACTCTAGATGAGTAAAAGGGTGTACATACTGCCAAGCTGTCCTCTGGAAATATTCCATCAGTTTACATTCCTCTCAGTGGGGTATGATAATGCCCATTTCTCCACATCATCTCTCTTATTATTATCATTGCAAAGTCCTTGCCTTGGAAGACTTCTTGAGATTTCTTCTGACCCTTGATTTTTGTTTCTATGGTGAGAAGGTAACTGCTTCCATTTGGCACTTAAGTGGACTGATTAATCTGCCTCAAGAAGGTTTGGGTCATCATTTGCAAGCACCAGAAGGCCTGGACCCATAACAGACCCATACAGAGGCAAAATAGTTTTAAGTCAAAAGTCCTGGATGAGGAGTCATTTTTCTTGTCTTTGGAGTTACTCATATCCCTGGACTCAAGGCAGCTCATCTTTCTTACTTCTGGCTCTTAGTTTCCATGATCCTTTATCTTCTTGTTTCAGGGAACTTTCTTGTTAGCTCCTCCTCAATACCTGTGGACAGGAAGGTCAATCCAAAGTCAAGTGCATTCGAGTAGAATTCTTCTGCCTCATTATCCTTTCCTTGCAAATGCATATTCTTAATAGAATTTGAGTTCTGTCTTTGCCTTTGTTCAGGCTGATAGAGATCTTTCAATTCAACTCAGATAATATTTATTGAGCTACTACTCCATGATTCATGGTAACACACTTGGCATAATAGTAGCCTATGTTCATTATTCCTTCCTGGTAAGGTCTTTTTGTTTTCCCTCATAAACGTTTGTTCACCAACCAGCATTTCCTCCTTGGTCTCCTCTCTGGAGGATTCAAAACATCGAGGCTGTCGTCATCTTCCTGCCCCCATGGCAGTATGATTCACTGGCTGGTTTTAAGGCTGATTATTTGACTGTGAGCTCACCATAAATGAGAATGCCTGATAACGTGGGTGAGAGATTTTTTTGATAGCCACAGTTATGTAAGATGCATTGTTTTGACCATGAGCTCACCCTTAAAACAATGGCTTGTGGTTAAAAAAAAAAAAAAAAAAAAAAAAGAAGACTAGGAAGAATGGGGTAACACCTGCAGAAACGAGGCAATGTTTGGGAACGTTCTGGTTTACATAGCATTTTCAGGGGCTCTAAAAGTTGAGTCATGTTTTCTCTTTTGCTCAGGGCTCATTTGAGACTCTTGTTAGCGGAACTATAATGAGTTTAAACAGAAAGGAAAACGTTTTGGCTTTCTAGAAGATTTTTAGTTCTTTGGTGGGGATCAGGAAACAAATGTCTGAATCCTAATAATGGAAAACTAAGTGTGCTGCTTAGTGCAACATTAGGATACAGTTTGTGGAAAATAACCTGTATTTTTATATGCTGTTTATCCACATACACATGCATATGTGAACATGCTGACAAATGCACAGATACATGCTCAAATAATGCCACAGTATTTTTAACAGAAACATATGGATATATATTCCTTCTCTTTTTTTTTGAAATGTGAATTGCATCTGCAAAAGTTGCATAATCTTGTTCTAGAGAGAAGAGCTTGCATGGAGCACAGATTTTGGAGTAACTCTCTCTCCTCTCCTTGTTCAAAGCACAAGCTAGTGATTGTCATTAGCACTGAGTAGAGGCGTCTGTGCCAAATGGTGACAGAATAGAAAAGTAATCCCCCATGTCAGCTGCTGGGTGTGATACCACAGAGATGTGCATCCTCTGTGTCTGCCAGGCCTGTCTCTCTCTGCTCTGGAAAGTGGAAGCCAATGATAAATGTCAATACACTTGTGTTGCCACATGGAAGTGAGCTGTAGCTGTCTGGATCACACACAGAAGAGGCAGATCTCAAGATGTGGGTGCCAGATGGCACTTAGGGGCTGGGCACGTGGAACGGCTGCTAGGGGGAATTTTATTAGCTGAGACAAGTGGCCCGGCACTGCTGGGTGCCACCTCACCCCCTCTGGGGGCTTCCTCTGGAGTGCATTATCCAATTTTGCTTTAAGAGACCCATTAGGCACACAGCCTTTCCCCATCCCCTTTTAATGGACTTATTGGGATGTGCTTAAAGAGGTCTTGGCTCAGGGGTGCCACCAAAATCTATAAAAGAAAAGAGGGTGAGGTGGAAGCAAACTTTATTTGCAGAGAAGCCACTGTAATGCATTTTTTTTAAACGAGCGATGACATTTTTTTTCAAAGTGTAACCAGGCTTGAATACAAAGTGAGATGTTACCTGAGTTAACTTTCCACTTCACTGAAAGAAAATCTTTGGGAAAGTGTTTGTCAGTCCCACAACGGTCAGCACAAAAAATAGTCTCATTTTCCATTTTCCACCAATGGGGCACAAAGAAATATCTTTACACTGTTAAACCTATATGTGCTTTTATAGCTTTACAGTTTACATTTTTCCTCCCAACCACACTGCTGTCATCGCTTACTTCACTAATGCAGAAACAGAGACTTAGAGAGGTAGTGACCCTGCTTTCAGTCACATAGTCAGCAAGAAGCAACACTCCTAGCACCTGAAGAAGTCTAGCCCGAATGTAACTCTTCATTAAGTACCACTTAGATGCCTACTGTGCACCATATGCTTTACACTTATTTTGACCATTTCAGCAAGTCGGTAGACTAGGCATTCACAGATGACAAAACCAAGGCTTAGAGGGGTCAAATCCCCGATCAGTCTTGCATAGTTGCTATGTGGCCAAGCTGTGATTCGAACCCATGTCTGTCTTGACCTTAAAATCTAACTCTAACAATTACAATAGCTAACAACTGATGAAGTAGCTTACTATTTTCCAGACACTATTCTAGGTGCTTTATCTGTATTAAGTCATTTGATTTTTATAACAAGACTATGAGGTAGATAAGGTTAACGTCCCCATTTTACAGATGGAGAAATTGAGGCATAAAGAAATTAACTGGTGGGGCTGGGTGGAACCAGGGTTTGAATCTGCTCAATTTACCCTCAGAGATCACATTTCTTGATCACCACCATGTACTGCTCTAGCTATGCCAGCTTGCATACCTCAGGCCAGAGGTACAGCTTAAGAAGGCTTTTAGGGGCCAGGCGTGGTGGCTCATGCCCATAATTCCAACATTTTGGGAGGTCAAGACAGGAGGATCACTTGAGCCCAGGAGTTCGAGACCAGCCTGGCCAACATGATTAAACCCTATCTCTACCAAAAAATACAAAAATTTAACCAGGTATGGTGGCACGCACCTGTAGTCCCAGCTACTCCCAGCTACTCAGGAGGCTGGGGCATGAGAATCACTTGAACCTGGGAGGTGGAGGTTGCAGTGAGCCAAGATCACGCCACTGCACTCCAGCCTGGGTGACAGAGTGAGACTCTGTCTCAATAAATAAATACATACATAAATAAATAAATTAGCTGGTGGTTGCATACCTATAGTTCTAGCCACTCAGGAGGATGAGGTGGGAGGGTTGCTTGAGTCCACGAGTTCCAGGCTGCAGTGAGCCTGATTGCACCACTGTACTCCAGCCTGAGCAACAGAACAAGACCCTATCTCAAAAAAGCAAAAACAAAAATAAAAAAAAGCAACAACAAAAGGTTTGTAGAAAAACCCATTTCTTTGTGAGTTTTGTAGCCATCCTACACTCTCTAGAGTCAATACCAACTCCTGTATTAGTTTTAAAACTACCCAAACCTTCAGGGCCTCTTTTGGATAAGAAATTAGTAGAGTCTTGCTACTGAAAATGTAATTGCTGACTAGCAGCCTCAGTGTCTGCCTGGGAGCTTCTTAGAAATGCAGAATCTCAGCACCAAAGCTACTGAAGCAGAGTCCGCACCATTAGCAAGATGCCCAGTTGGCTCATATGCATGTGAAAGTTTTAGAAACATTGGTTTAAATGTGACCTAGAGCCTTTAAGGGTGTAGTTCTGAATCTCAACCACACGTTGGAATCTCCAGGAAGCTTTAAAAAGCACTGATGCCTGGATCCCACACCAAGGGATTCTGATTTACTTACAGCCTGTACATCAGAAATTTTAAGGGCTCCTCAGATGATAGTAAAGAGCAGTCAAAGTTGAGAACCATTGAACTGGGGATACTCTGTAGCCCTTGGCAATTTCTCAGCATTCACCCACGTCCCCATATCCAGACATGTGAATCTGCCTGTGGGTTTGGGCAGAGAGGGGATTCTCAAAATGCTGTTCAAACATTCTGGAACTAGCATTGTGCAGACCGGACCAGCCTGGGAAGCTCTCCTTGATTTCACTCTAATGATTTCTCTTTCTTTGCTGAGATCATACATGAAATAAGCCCTTGCTCACCCTGAATGAAGGAGAGGAGGCTTTGGATGTGATGCTAATTACCCTTACCATGTGAGTTTGGAAGCCCTACCATCCAACTGTGAGGCCAAGTGTTGTCCCACTGCTCAGACAGGCAGGGCCTTACAGTTGTGTGGCAAAGTATTTGACAGTGAAGGAGGGATGAAGTTTGAAGTAGATGCCCATCGTGTCCTCGATCAACTATGTTCAACCTGCTGGGCAAGATCTTCTTATTGCCCATGAACCTAACCTTGCAGTAGAGCCATAGGTTGTAATAAAAAGGTAGTAAATAGTTGTCTAGGGCAGGAGATTTGTGCATGACCTTATTTTTACAAAAGAAAGTAAGTTCCAAGATGGCAGAGACTTTGTTACACTCTCCATGGAATCCCCCATGCCTGAAACTGTACACAAAACACAGTAGGTGCTTTCTAAGCATTTGCTGAAAGAATAATGGGAGGGAACTGTCACATGTGATGACAATCATTGATGTTGTTTATTGAGTGTTCTCTGTGTGCCTGGACCTTTATAAACATTATTTTGTTTAATCTTTATGACAGCCTTAGGAGATCGATTCTCATTTGCTTATTTGCTTTTAATTGTTCAGTGGAGTTAAATAATTCATCCAATGATGGTAACTTTCCAGTTAGTTCCACAGTCTGAATTCATTCATTCAACATGTACTTATTGAGTGCTGGACACTATTCTAGGTGTTTGGAATATATCAGTGAAAGACTAGAAAAGATTCCTTATTTTCATAAATTCAAGGAAGAAGGATACAGTAATTAGCATAATAAAAAAGTAAATTATAGGATATGTTAGAAGATATTAAGTGCTGTGGCAAAAATAAATAAAGGTCAAGGTAGGAGAATAGGAGTGCAAGGGAGGGGTGGGATGTTGGTCGGCAGTTGTAATGGTTAGTTTTGTGTCAATTTGGATACTCTATAGCATCAGTTATTTAACCAAGCACTAATTTAGGTATTCCTTTGAAGGCATTTTGTGGTTAAAATCTACTATGGTTGACTTTAAGTAAAGATTACCCTTGATAATGTAGGTGGACCTCACCCAATCAGTTCAAAGTCTTAAGAGCCTTCAAAACTGAGGTTTCCAGAAAAGAAGAAATTATGCCTGAGGATCACAGACTTAATTCCTGCCTGAGTTTCTAGCCTGCGGGCTTGCTCTACAAATTTTGTACTTAAGGCAAAACAGTAACATTAACTTCTGCATAAGCTTCCAGCTTACTAGCCTGCTGTATGGATTATGGATATGCAAGCTTCCCAGTTCCTTAAAACAAATCTCTAGAGAACCTTGACCAATACAGATTTTGGTACCAAGAGTGGGGTGCTGCTATAATAAATGCCTACAAATGTGAGAGTGGCTTTGAAATTGGGTAATGATAGAGGCTGGAAGAATTTTGAGGTGCATGATGGAAAAAACCTAGATTGCCTGAAGATATTGTTGGCAGAAATACCAATGAAGGGAATTCTGGTGAGGACTCAAAAAGAAGTAAGAAGAATTATAGAGAAAACTTCTATTATCTTACAGAAATTATGTACATTCTAATGAACAGAATGTTGCTACAGATATTAAAGTTAAAAGTGCTTCAATTATGTCCAGATGGAAATGAGAAACATGTTATTGCACACTGAAGGAAAAGTACTCCTTGTTATAAAGTGGCAGAAAACTTGACTCATTTGTGGTCAGCTTTTGAGTAGAAAGTAAAACTTATAAATGATGAACTTGGATATTTAGCTGAGGACATTCCCAAGCAAAGTATGGAAGGTACAGCCTGGCTTCTCTTTGCTACTTATAGTAAGTTGTGAGAAGAAAAATATAAGTTGAGGAATAAACTGTTAGGCAAAAAAGAACTAGCATTTGATGATTTGAGAAATTCTACATCCATCTGGTAACAAGGCTAAGGGTGTGGTTGAACAACTATTTGCTAAGGAGATTAGGTGTGTGACTCACAGATCCAATCAACCATCTCAGCAGAAACCAAGAATACAGACTGAGTTATCTAGGAGGGATCTATAAAAAACCCCAGTGTCTAATGGCATAGATCCCCTTGACATCCAGGGAAGACTGATATGAGTTTTGAGAGTAGAAGAAACTCTGCTGGTCTTGAATGAAATAGACAGAGATGAGATGAAATGAAGAAAGAATGACTTTGAGGGCGGAGTCAGGGGCCCAAAGGACAGGACTGCCACAAAGAACCCAAAGGGTGGGGCTGCCCCAGCAGGCCTAGAGGCAGAGCAATGAGCCAAAGAGAATTATTCTCAGGCCTGGAAACCTGGTGGAATTTGCCCTGCTTGGTTGCAAATATGCCTTAGATCACTAATCCCTTTATTCTTCTATTTTGTTCCTTTTAGAAATGGGAATGTCTGTCCTATTTATGCCTCGCTATTGTGTTTTGTAAGCAAGTAACTTGTCTTTTAGGTTTTTACAGGCTCATAAATGGAGATAATTTTTTTCCCAGGACAAACCATACACAGGGTCTCGCCCATACATGATTTAAATGATTTAGTAGATGAGATTTGGAACTTTTTGAATTGACTGTACCTGGATGAGATTTGGGGCTTAGAGCTAATGCTACAATGGGTTAAGAATTTGGGAGATGTTGGATTTGGTGAATGCATTTTTCACATGAGATAGAGATGAATTTTTGGAAGCCAGAGGGAAGGCTTCCTGTTCACCCCCAAATTCATGTTAACCCAGAACCTCAAAATTTGATCTTATTTGTAAATAAAGTCTGCAGATATAATGATTTAATTTAAAGTCATAATGGATTGGGACTCTAACACAATGAATGGTGTCCTTCTAGGAAGAGAAAACAGATAAATAGGGAGAATGGCACATGAATACAGAGACAGAGATTGGAGGGATGTATCTACAAGCCAAGGAATGCCAAGGATTGACAGCAACCACCCAAATCTAGGAAGAGTCAAGTAAGGAGCATCCCTTGGAGTCTTCAGAGAGAGCATGGTCCTGCTTACATCTTGGTTTTGAACTTCTGGCCCTTAGAAGTATAATAATGTAAATTTCTGTTGTTTTAATCCACAGATTTGTTTCAGCAGCTCTAGGAAACTAATTCAGCTGTTTAGATTGAGGAGGAGAGATTTGAATAAACACTTCAAAGAGGTGGGGAAATTGGCCAAGCGGGTATCAGTGGGGGAGGATTCTAGGCAGAGACAGCAGCTAAAGCAAGGCCTTTTCAGTGGGATTCATCGTCTGCCACCAGAATCTGTGCCTTTAAACAGTTCTTCATAAGTGGAAAGAGCTGGGATTCACTGATCTGTGACTACGTGATGTTTTAGTCCATTCCTGTACTGCTATAAAGAAATACCTGAGACTGGAAAATTTACAAAGAAAAGATGTTTAATTGGCTCACATTTATACAAGCTGTATAGGAAGCCTAGTGACCTCTGCTTCTGGAGAGGCCTCAAGAAATTTACAATCATGGCGGAAGGTGAAGAGGAAACAGGCATGTCTTACATGGCTGGAACAGGAGCAAGACAGAGGGAGGAGGTTCCACACACTTTTAAACAACCAGATCTCACAAGAATTCCCTATCATGATGATAGCACCAAGGGGGATGATGTTAAACCATGAAAAACCATCCCCATGATCCAATCACCTTCCATTAGGCCCCACCTCCAGCATTGGGAATCACAATTTGATATGAGATTTGGGCAGGGACATAGATCCAAATCATATCACATGGGAAGCACTAGGCTAAATAAAAATTGGTGATCTATGCGTGTGTGTGTGTGTGTTTGTGAAAGAGAGAGAGAGAGAAAGAAAAAGAAAGAAAGAAAGAAAGAAAGAAAGAAAGAAAGAAAGAAAGAAAGAAAGAAAGAAAGAAAGAAAGAAAGGAAGGAAGGAAGGAAGGAAGGAAGAGAGAAAGAAGGAAAGAGAGATAGAGACAGAGAGAAACATAGTACCTGCCGGCAGCTGTTCATTCCCTTTTATCCCCCAAATCATGTGGGTCCAGTCCAGGCCTTTCCTTTAAGCAGGAGCACCCCAGAGCTCCTAAATCCTCAAAGAAATGTGATGTGATGCCAAGGTCCTCGAGTACCCTTGAAACACCCAAAACTCTGCCTCAGGAATTGGGTCTTTATGTAATGCAACACTTGAGAGTCAACCCTGAATCTAGTTCTCAAGGGCTGTTTTTAAGAGTGTGCCAGGCAGTAAGTCTCACTTACTGAGCACTCACCAGGCATGCAGACCACAGCTGGGGAATGTGAACTAAGAGAAGAGAAGGTGG